>NC_079166.1:1803754-1877223 GCF_947568905.1 Ostrea edulis
TCAAGGTATATGTACATGCAAATTAATTTTTTTGCTTTGAATATCCATTTCCTGTACAATGAAAATGCATTCCACCATTATAACGTTCTGCATGAGGTATGTTATAAAATAATCAAACGACATATTCACATTTAGCTACGCCTTTTGTTTGTGTCTAAATGTATCCAGTAGTAATGTTGAGATTGTGTTAGCATTCATGGAGGTCACTGTGGACATATTGACACCCAGAAGGTCTGCCATTCCTTTGCTGTCCATACCGGAAGCAGCAAACACCTTGAAAAAGTCAATCTCCTTTCCGTTGTACTGGTTCCGGAAGGTGGGACAAAAGCTATTGCACCACTGAGGTAGAGGACAGTGTTCTATCAGGTGATGACTGCAGTTACTGACATTTTTAGCTGATCGCTGTGATCTGTTCTTCTTTCTGTTTTCTAAAAATCGACAGGTTACAAATAAATCTCCATGATTCCAATGCATCAGAATAACATTTTCAGAGATTTTTAAATAGAAATACTATGAAATCATTACTTTCCGCGGGTGATTCTGAAGTAATTTTCGTTATTTCCGTGGGGTGGACATAGCCACAAATTTAAAACTTACATGAACAGGACAAATTAATTTCGATAAGGAAAATCAACACTCCACAAAATTATGTCCCAATGAATACGATTTTTCTCAAACCACATTTCACCCACAAAAATGAGTCACTGTGACGCATGAGTCATATGACGTTATACGTAATAGCGTCATTGGCAAGTATGACGTTATACGTAATAGCGTCATTGGCAAGTATGACGTTATACGTAATAGCGTCATTGGCAAGTATGACGTTATACGTAATAGCGTCATTGGCAAGCATGACGTTGAAACGAAGTCTCCCGAATTTCTTTGTGTACATGTGATTTTCTTATTTCCGGAAGCGGATGTTATCACGTCAGTTTTAAATGTCTCGATTGTTTTAAGCGGATGTTATCACGTCAGTTTTAAATGTCTCGATTGTTTTAAGCGGATGTTATCACGTCAGTTTTAAATGTCTCGATTGTTTTAAGCGGATGTTATCACGTCAGTTTTAAATGTCTCGATTGTTTTAAGCGGATGTTATCACGTCAGTTTTAAATGTCTCGATTGTTTTAAGCGGATGTTATCACGTCAGTTTTAAATGTCTCGATTGTTTTAAGAATGAACTTCCGGTATACTTACTTCCTTTTCCTTTTCCCTTTCTCTTCCTCTTTTTATTCCTCTTTCTATTATTTTTCTTGTTTTTCCTATTTTTATTTTTTCGGTTTCTATTCTTCTTCTTCTTCCTTCGCCTCTTCTTCTTATCTTTCTTTCTCTTCTTCTTTTTCTTTCTTTGAGACTTTTTGCTTTGGTTCCCTGCTTTCACTGGGGCATCGCCATATGGGCGTATTAGTTTGACACTGAAAATGAATTCAAATATTTCTTTGAAATCTTATTGGCTAAATACCTCTGTTAATCAGGAAGTTGATGATAACATTAGTCTTTTATTTTTAAAACATACACCTTGTACCTCGTGCTTCCGTTGGTGGCAGTAATACATTTCTCTCCCTCAAAACTATTTTCCCAGCAGTAAATGGACTGAGACAGGGATATGCCTTTGACGGATATTGAATGCCAGCTCCTATGAAAGATACAGACCAAACTTTTGACAAGTACTGTAAATTGCTTATATTTTGCAAGACTGTATCCCCGCGATATAGATTGCCTTTTGAAATTAATCAACGAGATCTCATTTTGCCCAAACTCAAATGACCAGCACTACTTTCGTCCTTCGTACAAATTAATTATTTACGAGAACCGTATTTTCGACTCATGAAAATATCCCCCCAAAAATGTAAGCTGAAATACAGTTATCGCGAATAAAAATAATATTACATTATGTGATATTGCATAGCTCTTTTGATTAATCTTACTTCTTAAGCAAAACTTCATGTGACAAGCAAGCAGGAGCAAACACCGCCCTGAAAAAGATAAGAAAAAAACGAATGTTTAGCAGGAGACACAATCTTTCAGGCAATGTATGAAATAAATTGTGTAATGAAAGTATTTCAACGTTCCCTTGACACTGGTCAACTTACGTCACATTTTCAAGCGTCTGTTTCACTTTCTCCCCGAGCTTGTAGAGATACTCCCATTGTTCTTTAGAAAGCAGTTCATTGCTGCCATTGTAGTTCATCAGTTTGTTTTGGTTTATCAAATTATTTGCTAAGATTTGCGCTTCGTCAAATAAGTATTGCACGATAAATACAGGAGCTGAAAGAGATAAAAACGAAGGTGGTGAGTTTTCATAGGCCATATCAAGATACCACAGAACCGATGGAAGGCACGCCGTGTTGAAAATATCAAATATGTGAAATATAAGCAATAATATATGGTCTACTATAAACTAAATCAATAGTGGGCATGAGAATGTGCTGCTTCCTAGAACTTAACATTGAGCTGTGACCTAGAACTCCCATCACATACTTCATCTTGATTTTCATTTCCTGAACAGTTTAATAGAAAATAAAAGATTTATAGTGATTGATTACATATTGTTTAATGTCCCATTCTCGAGTTTTTCACTCATATTGCGACGTCACCATTGCCGGTGAAATGCTGCAGAATTTAGGCCTGTGCTCGGTGCTTACGGCCTTTGAACAGGGAGGTATCTTTATCATGCCACACCTACTCAGTGTTGTGACACGGGACCTCTGTTTTCGCGGTCTCTTCCGAAGAACCGCTCCATTTAGTTGCCTCTTGCAACAAGCAAGGGGACTGAGGACCTATTCTAACCCGGATCCCGGGGGGAGGGGGGTGCTGAGGACCTATTCTAACCCGGATCCCGGGGGAGGGGGGGGACTGAGGACCTATTCTAACCCGGATCCCGGGGGGAGGGGGTGCTGAGGACCTATTCTAACCCGGATCCTTAAGATTTATAGTGTGATTACCCAAATACAGACTAGAATTAACGTATATATGTTCTGGGATTGTTGTGAATACGTTCTGGGATTATTATGAATATGTTCTGTGATTGTTGTAAACACGTTCTGGGATTGTTGTAAATACGTTCTGGGATTGTTGTAAACACGTTCTGGGATTGTTGTAAATACGTTCTGGGATTGTTGTAAACACGTTCTGGGATTGTTGTAAACACGTTCTGGGATTGTTGTAAACACGTTCTGGGATTGTTATGAATAGATTATGTTCTGGGATTGTTATGAATAGATTATGTTCTGGGATTGTTGTAAATATATTCTGGGATTGTTGTAAATACGTTCTGGGATTGTTGTAAATACGTTCTGGGATTGTTGTAAACACGTTCTGGGATTGTTGTGAATACGTTCTAGGATTATTATGAATAGATTATGTTCTAGGATTGATGTAAATACGTCCTGGGATTGATGTGAATACGTTCTGGGATTGTTGTAAATACGTCCTGGGATTGATGTAAATAAATAGGACACTGTGTTTGTGAAAGTAGTCACCAGGTAATACACAATACAGTACACACGTGTGGTAATCGTAAATTGTTGAAATAATAAAGTTGTTTTGGTGTCTTACTTTTCAGTGTTGGATACATCCGGTATCCGAAGTAGCAGCGCCACTGTTCCTGACCCGGATATTCCTTTTTACAAGCTTCCGGTACGCGACCTCTCCACTGACTGAAACATTAGATACATACATGTACATTGTTTGTCGAAGAATCCATTCATCGGCAATGTTTTGAATATGTCGAAACTATTGTACTTTAATCAATCATAATGAATAAATGGCAAATACAGAATAAAGGTGAAAGCCCTGTTTTTGTTCCTATTTCTCATGGTCAAGCAACACGTTTTCCAATCGCAAACATCAAAGGAAAACTTCAAATATCAGGTATCTAATTAAATAAGACCATCAATAGTGTATAGTTTTCATAAAGTCCTTTGAACCCAAAGCTGTAAACACTGGGTTATGTCCTACTAAACAAAGAAACTGTTAGGGAGAAAAAACGGGAACCTGTTATAGCGATCGGGATCGGAAAGATGAAAGAAATTTGCACCTGACACAATTTAAAGGTGGGAATCAAGATTTAATTTAGTCTAAAATTGGAGGATATTTGTAAATCAAGCTCAATTCAATGACAGGTGAGAGAAAATGAAATCGTGTGTAGAAATATTTGTCTCATTAACTTCAAAGGCTACTGATATCAGTTTGTTGGAACGATATGAGAATTATAGAAATGAATCGGTTGATTTTCCTCAATCAGATCAAAACAGTCAAGGGAAACTTCGGATTTTTTGCGATATACACACATGCGCACAGTGTATAGTATTTGCTTTTTAGATATGTATATTTATAAATTGTACTTTCTACGTCAATACATGTACATGATACAGAAGACTGATTGGCATTTTATCGCAGAAAACAAAATAAAGCCATTTTTTAAAAAGTCCTTGCTTAACTGATTACATTTCCTTACATAGAAGTCAATACATCTAGGTATTCATTCATGCATTATATTTTTTGTACTCACTGGAATCCTTTTTTGATCCCTGTGGTAGGGGAACACGAGAGGGGCTCTGTACAAGGCTTTTGATTAAATTGTGGAATGTCTAAAAACCAGCCGGAATCAGCGATTCCTCGAACCTCGACTCCTGGTCCTAGTGTCGCCATCAGGTCCGCGACGCGGTCAAGGTTCATCAAGACACCCGTGCCACCAGCACTAGCGATTAATGAAAATGATGACGATATATAAATTACAAGCTTCCTTTATCATAACAAGGCTTGGAAATCCTATTTTTAAATCTTCACATTCAAAATACTACTTTGATTAATATAGATTTCGGTCAAGTCTTTTTAGAAAAAGAATTAAAGTTTGTTGCTTTGGGAAATAATTCCTTTACGTCTCTGGTTTGCTATTTTTTGACATTGCAACGAATGAAATAAATCCATGCATTCTGTGCGAACCTGGTTCCTGTTAAGAACATTTTCTTTGCCCTGGCTAGGCCCCGTGGAATCAAATCACGGACTACTTCCTCAATAATATAGGAGCCTAAAAAGGCATATCCGTCCCCTGAAACATATATTGAACCATTATCGTCCACAGGAGTACTAAACTTCATTAATGACTCGTTTAGGCACATTTTCTCATACTTAAACTGGTGCTTAAATTCTTATTATATTGTATATTTACAAGTAAAATCTTTGTGTCAAGGATAACAGATCATGCAGTACAGATAGATTATTCACTGGAGGAGAGAGACAGCGAAGTTTCTCCGTGCTAAACCATTGAAATTCCACAAACAATTTGCATTTACAAAAAGAACGGTAATTTGTGCAACAATTATACCGCAAAAATATTTAGTGCATCCCCAAAAAATTCGTAACACTTAATATCTTATTTGACATTAGAATTACAAGTTTAAGAAATAATCTACTGCAACACGGAGTTGGGGCATTGCGTTACTAAGCCTGGTTGTAAGAGTAAGATTTTTCCGAGTTTTACATGCACATTTAGTTCTGCTTACCATTCCTCGGTGATGTGCCCGTCCACGAATCGCTGGAACAGTATGGGATATACCTAGAAATGACAAATACAACATTGCCAATTAATCGCTAAAACTTTTCGTAGAAAGGTGTTTTGCGAAAAATTAAATTATCTTATGACACAAACTTCTGTTAATGATGTTGTTTTGATATACCATTGTGGAGATTTTTTTATTTACATTTAAGATAATCCTTGATACATACATGCCGAATTTTCCTTACTTACACTATATTTGCATTGAAGTAATATGGATTTTCTTTCGGATCCCACGAAAGGATTCCTGTACCTGCAAAATTACAAAATTTGAGATATACCAAACATTTCAAAGGAGTAAGTCTTCAATGTTTTTGTTCATCGCAGCTTTTAGCGAGTTCTGCAAGATAAAATACATGTTCGTTTTTAAAGTACCGTTGATAATGGTGAAGATGTCGAACAGAAATGCATCACCATAACCCAATCGGTACCTTACGCCAAAATTCATAATTTGCGAATCATCAAATGAAATATTTTTGATAATTTGGCGCCACTAAAAATGCAGTTGTCGCAGACTGCTTTGTCTTTCTTTCGATCACTAAAACAGAACAATGCGACAATGAGATATTTATGTTAAAATCAAAAGTTTGCGGAGCCTTCATCCTCGTGTCTGTTGATTAAACTCAATCTGAATGGATGCACGCTGACGAGACAGCGTGAAAATATTTTAAAACCACATACCAGTTAATGTATCAATATTTGATTTAAAGTTTTATGATCTGAATAAAGTAACAGAATGTTTTGTGGTTTCTCGGTGTCGCCATGATGTGGGCGTTTTCATCACTGTTACAATAATATGTCGACACATACTCGTTTAAAAACAGAACACGGACTAGAAATAAAAATCGAAAATAAATTGTTCTTTGATAACAATAAAATAATATACGACTTCGGGGTTTTTTGTTTGTTTGTTGTGTTTTTTTTGGTGTTTTTTTTTGGGGGGGGGGGTCGTTTTTTGGTTGTTGTTTTTTTCTATTTAGGTTCTTTGTAATATTTCATTATTTAAATACGAGTTAAGTTTTGAAATTTCGTCATGTCGTAGTATAACTCAAGAATGTTGCGGAGAATACACTATGTCAGCAATGTATATAGTTTTAGAAATAAAAACACTATGCAACACTATGTCAACAATGTAAGCAGGGATTGAAATAAAACACTATGTCGTCCCGTGGGGATCCGGGTTAGAATAGGTCCTCAGCATCCTCTTGCTTGTCGTAAGAGGCGGCTAAATGAGGCGGTCCTTCGAATGAGACCATAAAAACTGAGGACCCGTGTCACAGCAGATGTTGTATTATAAAGATCCCTCAAAGGCTGTAAGCGCCGACCATAGGACTAAATTTTGCAGCCCTTCACCGGTAATGGTGACGTCTTCATATGAGTGAAATATTCTCGAGCAATATGCAACCAACCAAAAACAACATGTCAATAAGTGTATAAGTTAGATGAATAAAAACACTCTGCTGTAATGTGTCAACAATGTAAACAGTCAAAGTCATAGAAAGAAAAAACACTATACGACTCTATGTCAACAATGTAAGCAGTCAAAGTCATATAACACTATGTCAACAATGTAAACAGTCACAGAGGAGTAAAACACTACCTAGAGCTATGTAATAGTTTGATAAAGGTACACATTTGTACTTTATCCCTGTGCTATAGGGGTCAGACATATCTATATATAAATGAAAACATGGCTGCTTGTTATACGGAAAGTCCTAATCTACGGAACACACCGTGTTAGATATGACGAAACACAACGCATAGAACGAAACTACATATGCCTGTTTTAGATGGGTAGATTCTTGAATTAATTTTAGGCTATTCTGGGGCTAAATTTACGTCATATGGAGAACTTATCATCCTGGAGTGGGATGTATAGATAGTGTTTTGTCTTCTAGGAGTAGCATCGTACAAGGGGCGTTTTTATCATTTCCTGTACATGACGAATTAATGAAATGCAGAAGTGTGTTTGAAGTACGAACACAAAAAACGGCGACACATTTTTTAAGCCCCCAATGCTGAACCGATGTTCTGAAATTGACCAGAACGGTCGTGCCCTCTTAAATTGTTTCATTTGGGTTTTTTTCAATGACGTTGTTTAATTATGTTAATTGTTTTCTTATCTTATGAGTGATTAAAGACTTGTAGAAATAGTCATGTGCTAATCCCGTATGTATCATGCTCTATGGCCACACAGAATCTTATTCTATTTGCAGGAAATTACGTATTTTCACTCCAAAAAAATGTTTTAATGCGACCATCCCGTCTCTTTCGAAACACTCGGCTACCGCGAAAAAAAACCAGGAGACAATTTCTTCAAGGAGACCTATTAAGGGTTCCCTGTTGTCATAATTGGTTGGGAACCACTATTAACTGAGATCAAGAATGGAGTAACACTTTGAGATATGCGGGGTTTTTATCACGAACGTAGGTGGGATTTACATGTTTTTCGTATTGAGCTAAGCGACCTTTAATTAGGGTTAATCTATGTTGACTACTCGCTGAGATAAACGCCGTTTTAAGTTTATTTAAATTCACGTTTGGTGGTCTGCCCCTTACATGATTAACGTTTAAATTTCTAGGTATTTCTAGCTATTTCGCATTCTTTTGGGCAGGGTTCTTTTTTCACCACAATATCGCATTATCTGTGTAACATGCCACAACAACGGCCTCTTTTTCAATGAACCAACGCAAGTACGTCATAAAATCTTTCAATGAAAAATAAAAATTCAAAAACGACCAGTCGTTTACTTTTTCTGAGCACTCTTCAATACTAGAACGCACGTAACTGGGGATCATTGACAACTGCATTAGAACCCCATAGTACAGACATAATCTTGTTTAAACTCTTCATTACTATGTCTAAGTATTTACACAGAAGTTCTTAAAGATCATCAAGGGTTGACTTTTCTAATCCCTATTCTCAAAACCTCTTTCTGAGTGATAAAAGCATTGTTCACCTAAGCCCTTTCCAATCCCTACATATCCCTTAAATCGGCTAGTCCAATCGCGGTCCCTTTGATCGCAGACGACAGGTGTAGTTTGATATTACTTAGTTTACCGTCAAAGCTCCCATAATCAAGAATTATTCCATAAGCAGTGTATTGTTCAGCATGTCCTGGAACAGAATATCTTTGGAATACCCGTATTGGGGGAAATTATGGATATTAAAATACGAAGGTCTCATCTAGGCGGACGAAATTGCTTCTATAGGCTACGTGTTCGCCTTAATTTGTGATTCTAGAGAGGAGACTCGAGTTGCTAAATTGTCCTCTAATTCCGATGTTTACAACATTCCTATGATATGTGGTAAATCGCTTTGAATTGTTAAGTTGTCATTTTGTTGTTGTTGTGTTGTTGTTGTCTCCTATTGGTTGTTTTGTTTTTTTCCTTACCCGTTTTGAAAGCTGGCCATTCTTTGGATGTCATGTACCGCCTCATTTTGCTGCTCCATCGCAGTTCACAACTAAATCTGTCGAAGCAATACCAGCCTCCTAAAATCAAATCAAAAGTTATTTTGGTACACTGAGAATAAAGGCCGACGGTTTACCAAGCGATATATATTCAGGGCTTCTTTCACTGACCTTCTAAAAATATGATCCACTTTTTGCTGCCATAAGATTTTCTTAAATAATACCTGAAGGAGAATAAAAATGCACAATGATTTAAATCCTTAGTTTAATTCAGTTTAAATTAGATACAAAGTAACCGCAGGGACGAAACATCAGTCCCCTGGCATTTCGTTCTAGTTTACATATGAACATGTAATTCACCAACGCAGTAAATGAAATATACGAAAATTTTGTAAATTCATAAAATGAAAAACACGAAAGTTTTGTAAATTCATGAAATGAAAAACGCGAAAGTTTTGTAAATTCATAAAATGAAAAACGCGAAAGTTTTGCGAGTTCGTAAATCCATTTATCTTATGCTAATATGGAAATTTTGGTAAGACGCCTTTTATTTCACCTTCACTTGTAAATTTGTGTTAGTCTGCGCTTGTTGATATCGTGATTTTGACAATAGAACAGAAATGGATTTTTCTTCAAATTCATTTTTTGATGGCTGAAGATCCGGATTTTGATAAACCATATAGAGGGAACTGGAATGCATCGACTTCACTCCGGTGTGCTCTTAGATAAACTTATTCCGCGTTCTTTGTCTTCACTTGATTGAAACTTTGGGGGGAAAACGCGCGTTCTGTTAACATGCACGTGTCCGCGGCACTATCGTCAGGAAGATTACTACTTTAACATACAGAGAGGGGAACTTTAAGTCGTACTTGAGATGATAATTTAACCTCAAGGTGTAGTTAAAGAAAGAGATGTGATGGATAAAAGTGGACGGTGATTTATGAGCGTTGCTTCACAAGTATTTAGCAAGTACATCGTTCAATGAAAAAAGATAGGCGAATTCGCGCGACTCTTGAGAGCACTTGAGTTTTTAAGTGTATGATATCTTAATAGTTATCAGATCTCTAGTCACAAGCTTTTGATTTCGAGTTAGAATCAAAAGATTATTTCCAGGACCAAATCCGCGAAACGGGAAGATTAAAGGGGAAAGAGCAATTCTGCCCCGATGTTGTGCCTTCATACAGACTTTCTGACGTCTTTTGGTCCATATGGGACCCCCTGAAGGATTTTGGTTTGCTCGAAACCCTTAGAGACTTATTGCTTCGCAAATACACAATAAACATCGACGTCACCTGGGTGACGAGGGACCTCATTTACCACGTGCTGTGTAACTGACGCGTAATGCGTCGCATCAAAATAAACCTATATCATGTCATCGACTCGCACTTCCAGATGCATAAAATAACTTACAGATAAAAAAAAAATCAAGGTATTTCCTGATCATATTTTTCTGAATGAAGTTTAAAGTCTTCCATTATCGTAAGGAGGAACGAGGTCCCCACAATCCCTGTTTAGTCATCGAAAATTAGCTAAATTATCACGTCGCACGACTTGGGCGAAATCCGTCATTTCTTGACAATCCCCTGTACCCCGTGTATTGAACTGTCTTTTAGATTTGGTTTTGATACTTGTTGACGTCGTCACAGCATGTTGCACTGCTTCTCTTCGGCTTCAGCATTTAGATCCGACAAGACTGTACTAATTAGCGATTCTATTATCTCACATCAAAGCTATATCTGTTCTCTTCCACGTGTGATGCTATCTGACAAATTGTCTTCCTCGGCTTTTGAAGTAAATAGCCCACTGTGACATTCAAATTTTTTCTTCTGTATTATAGCCAAATCTCGGATATATTTATTATTTCAAAAGTAAGTACACTATCTATCTTATAAATGAAAAAGTACATTATCCCTTCGGAAAACCATGCAGTGTTTCATTTTTTTACGTTTGATGTAAATGCACCGATAGTTTGACAGAGGGTGATATAGAACATCAAAGAAAATACAAGATGTATTTCTTATCTCTAGAAACCGGTCTCAAATCTTTTATAATGATTTTATCGTAGTTAACCATCATTATAAAAATTATTATTTCTCAATTAGTGTGATAAATGCCGCCCTTGGTATTTCTATTAAGAGTCGTGCTGTTTGAAGCTGCAGTCAGCATTATCTATCCAAGTATGATTTATTGTAAACCAGAAATAGCCAGGCTTCATTGTTTTATACCAGCTTTCGTTCTTATACTTAATCTTCCGTGTTTTCTTATGTGTGCACATTAAAGCCGCCGCTTTGCCTTTGTTGTGTTCAAACATTTGCCAGATTCTGTTAATTTCACTCAAGCGCTTGATGACCTTTGCGGCGGCAGTGACTTTGATGGTGGTAACAGTTTATCAAAATTTCGACAAAACATTTGTTCCTATCTCGTATTTATTGCTGATTATTGCCTATTAATTGAAATAATGGGTGGGAATAAATTCTCTGAAATTTGTTAAACCTTATCTTGTTAGGTAATATACCTTGAGAATTCTCCGCCTTTACAACTTTTCGTAAACGATGTGTCCACTATTCTAAACAATCGGGACTCCTACAGAATCATGGATAAATGTTATTTGCTTTTATCCCTTCGAGAATATTTCACTCATGTGACTGAAATTATTTAAAATCATGTACACTGTATAAAACGTCAAAATTTTGGATTGCTTGACAGGCAGTTATTCGGTTCGAATAAGTCTACTTTCAAAATTTCTTCCGCACAATACCAAGTCACATTGATGTCCGATTATGAGATCTATTTCGGTTTAA
Organism: Ostrea edulis; assembly: GCF_947568905.1. NCBI lineage: Eukaryota > Metazoa > Mollusca > Bivalvia > Ostreida > Ostreidae > Ostrea > Ostrea edulis. The sequence goes on from NC_079166.1 coordinate 1,815,529, forward strand.
AATCGTTCAAATAAATTTTCGACAAAAGAAATATAAGTAAAATGTGCCGAAAAGGTAGATGTAACATGGGACAGTGCTTTTGTACCGAAGCCTGTCGGTGTGGAAGCCGCGGTGACTTTGATGCCAAGCCCCTCATTTCTTCGCACAAAACAGAGAAATCACTTTGAACTTTCCCTCTCCGATCCGACTACATGTTATACTTGGCTTGGTTTGTGAGCAAGACTTCAATGCGGACATGAAAGAAGACAGGGCATATATCAGATCCGTGTTGGGTCTATTTGAAGTCATCGAATAATTGTACATTCGCCGTGTTTATCGCAAGAAGATGAAAGGTGTTGCTTAGGATAGAAAATAAACAATGTTCAGAGAACAAAAGAGAGATATTTACACCAATACAGTCTTAGAACCGACAACTTGAACGAGAAGACCGACAGTGGTGTTTGTTTTGTTTTCGTACAGACTTTGTCTTTGACTTTGAAACTATTCTTTCTTGACTCAATGCACTTTGTCTCGTGTGATGTAGATTTATTTTCAATCCTATGTGTTGAAAGACTGATCGCAGGGTTTCTTTCAAGAAAAGTAGAAAAATTCTTATTTTTCACAGTTCGTAAACTTTTATACATATATAAACAATATTATACATTAATATTGACAGAATTTTGTTAATGTTAATCAAGTTAAAGTACTTTGTTTTGTATTTCGTGTTGTTCTGAATCAGGCCTTCTTGTTACTTCAATCAAGAAAATCTGCAAAATAATTCAAATATTTCGGAAAATCTATATTGGCTGAGATAGACAACATGTTCGCTTTGATACTCCAAATATTAAAGAACAGGAAAAAGTACGGACACCTGTGTTGTTCAAAAGAGATTAAAAAGGGCCAGGTGTTTTCGAAAAGTGCAATTTTACCGACGTTATATAAGGATTACAATATTTTACTTTGTCCTTTTTCTCCTTTATAATTTTCGAAACTGTGAGAGATCGAATTTCGTAATTGGGTTCTTAGCTACTTATTGGGATTATGTAGGCTTTTAATGGCTTTATGAATGACCAAAAGATATTGACTCTCGACTTAGGGGGTGTACCCCAAAAAAAACATGAAGAATCTGGCACAAAGGAAGCAGTGTTTTTATAAATGCAACATGCGGAATTTCGGGTAATACGGGATCAGTTTGCAGAACCCTATTACTATTGATTATGAGGCCTTTTCTCCCATTTTTGCAACGCCTAGCACGCATTGTATGCGATTTATTAGATATATTTGATTATACGAAAAGACGATGAATGATGTAATATTAAAAACCGGACTCCAGATAACACCGTAATTTCGCTTGGCTATAGGTTCTTTCATCTTGGTTAATATAATTTTCATTTTTATGAATGAGATCCAAAACGAAATTTTTGATTGTAAAAGTAAATCTCCATGAGTAATCCCCTGATGAAAGAAAAACCTCATTTCTCGTTTACTCCCTGAGACGAATCTATAAGAAACATTTCTCATTGAGGTTCGGTGACAGCGCAACACATTGCATGCCGACTCACGAGGTTCGTTGCTAGTAGGACAGACATCTCTATAACGTCCTAACAGCGAGAGAATTAAACAAACAAATGTTTGTACACAAAAATATGAATGAAACACGAGTGCCGTTGATAGATCAAAGGCAGAGATTTTTGGGTGAATATCTGGAGAACGTTTCGACTCGCGCCCCGCGCAATGCCACGGGCATCGAGGAGTAAACAAAGATAAAGTCTGTCCCCACTGCACGCTTTGAAGGGATACCTATTTATCTACTAAGCTTTGTCCAAAACTTATAATTTCTTTGTGAAGTTAACGCGATGAAAGGAGCCTATGCCTGGCACTTTCTCATCTTTTCAAGAATTTATTTACGATCGAGTCATTTAAGCGGAAGCAATTCTTGCGACATAATAGTTGAGTACGGAACGGTTTTTAATTCGCAATACCGAAAATTTCTAGCATCGCACCACTATACACTTCTTTTTGAATATGAGAAAGTATTAAGATTCCTGAAGGTTCACTTCACGTTAAAGGGCCAGATTGACAAGACACAGACGGACACCAGTTATTCGAGATATTTAAGTTATTCCATTGAGTCCTCATTACAACAGTTCCCTAACTGTAAGGAACCTGTACGCCTTAAAACATAGCATCGAACTCTTGAAACATGAAGAGAAGTTTGTATTAACAAGGTGGAAATAAATTGTAGAAATATTTGTCCGTACTGTAAAGCATCGCATTTCGGACGATTGCCACACACATATCGCAAAAACCTGGAACGGAAGTTCTACAGATATACCGGGATATATACAGATCCGGTAAACAATAGAGGTGAACAGCGGCGGGACAGCAGTTGTAAACATTGCGGCACTTGTTCTTTATTGCTGTCGATAAATCACATCCAACGATTGAAATCACCGTACAGCGTGTCTTTCATTCAGTAATGTCGATCAAAATTAAAGCATAAAAACATATGAAATACAACTACAACAATTAAAATCAGATGAATACAATCAGAAAAAGCGTGGTTTTTACTGAAACTTACCCTGCGCGGGAACCGTCATTGCATGTTACTGTGGAATTTCGGAGGTAGTGTCGCCGTAGTTTTGGTATTTCCTTCACACCGCAGTTGTGCGACTTTTGAGCAATGTCTTTCAGAGATTTCATAAGAGTATCTGTATTACCCAAACTCTCAAGCTTGTTAACATCTAAAGGCATATCTAATCGCCTCGCCATGCTGGTTGCATCAAACACAGCACAACACCAGATCGTCACTACTAAATATATCTTCGTCATTCTAACTAACAAAATTTTTCGCTGATAATTATATTTTTTATAAAGTTGTTTTATGACTACAACGTTTACTTTATAAACGTCCACGGAAAAGCACCATGACTAAAATTGTAGTGAATTATACAACCCATTTTCACGGTCTGTAATCATTAATTTGTTAACAGGATATCGAAAATTTCAAGTCAAAAAATGCGAAAATCAAGTAAAGTTAAATATTTCCATCCTTAACGTTCACTGCGGTTGCACAAGATCAAATCGAACTGTCATATTATTGAAAGTTGTTGGTGAATCACGGTACACCGAATGTTTCGTGAAATTAACAGGTAGGTCGAGAGCAGGTTGCATATCTGGGAAATAACAACACATATAATCCGAGATCTTTTTTCCTATGAAATTTCTAGTTTCCTTGCAGCAACAAATGAAGATTCGAAGTAAGGTAAAAATCCAAAACCAGTCTCCATTTATATGTCCTACTGGAGAGTTCCAAGCAAAATAGGTCGGTACTGCTTAAAAAACGATTCAATCATTGAAATCCGAACACAGATTTTGTTTGTAATATATCAGAGATCAAAGTTGGTTTAACGAACTTGTCAGTTTCACTTCAAAGCTTTATAGAAATGATCGATTTGTTCGTATTCCTTGGGCTGGTCACTTTCATACTATGCAAAACCTCGAGCGCATGATTTTTATACAAATAGTTTTTATTCGCTTGATAATTTGTTTCCTTTTATCTTATAAAGAAACGTTTATAATAAAATTACTACAATGAAAACCAGTAATACTAGGGTCCCGCCTCCTTCCTTTGATTCTACCTGTCATTTGAATGAATATTCATGAGGTCGCTCTCTGATTCGTCCTGAAATATGTCCAGTCCCACTATTCTCGTGTTGTAAATCAGAAAACCACGATTAACTGTGATAGAAAACTTGTTGCACACGTGTTTTCTTTACCTTTCGGCAAGCTTCAAAGAGACCATGATCAGAGATGGACAAGATGATTTCTGTATCTTCTATACATGAAGAGTATCGGAGCAACGCTTTTTTATAACCCGAGAATGGCAAGGTCTATTTCACCTTTAATGCTTACAGTGTAACAGAAAAATAACGAATCAACGAAATGGAACGGAGCAGAATCCTGAAAGCTTAGAGTAATTATCGGGGTTATTAACGTTTATGAATGAAAAGGAGAATTGAAATTGGCACTCAATGGCGGGAAAAGTATTTGTCGGGCGTAAAAACTTATATTTTTTAATGGAATGTTAATATTTGCACCCAGATACTGCGTGAAGCATAGCACGCACTGGCTCTATCCTAATAGAAAAAATATTGAACATTTATGAATGGATTTAAGATCTGTTTTCGGAACAAAAATTAATTAAATTGTGAAAATAATTTCAGAAGTATGAATTGTATTTAAAAGGAAAAGGAGTAGCCGGAGCGTGCTATGGGTGTAAGAAACTTTAATAAACTGAAGAACCGGGTCCATGTCTCTCCGTTTACAATGTGGAAATCTCAGTTTACCAATACCCTAGGCTAATGACTTTTCTCGCTTCCGTGCTCCGCGCACAGAAGCTTCAGCCAAACACTAATAGCTCAGTGTATATGTCAATGAAATAATTATAGTGCTATTGTAACTTCAATCGATTTGATCCCTACTTAACGTGTTTAATCTAAACAGGTGAAAATTTATATACAACCTTCCTCTGCGAAATCTAATTTAAAGGTCCCTCGACGACGAAATCACTCTCAATTCACAAAATACACAATTTGTACAAGTGAAAGGACAAATTTATCCCAGTTGTAAAGTACTGGCGACGAAAAGTTTTGAGAAATATTAGATTAAAGTTTTATCTCCAATGAAAAATCTGAGTCGGTGGCAGGTCAGAGAGTGAACCGCTCGCCATACCTCGGTGTTTAGTACGAGATCAAGAGAGAGACCGCATTGCCTCTTAAGAAATAATATTTCAGTTTGATTACCGATCGTCATTATACCGATAAACATAAACAAAAATGGCCGAAAATCCGATTATTTCCAACGACGGTCTTACACTGAAAGTAAAGATTTATAGATTTAAGACGCCATAAAAAATTAAAGAATATGGGATATTATAAATTGTTTCCAATTAGATATTGATAGTGCATATTTTTTGTGTGTATGTGTGTGTGTGTTTTTTTTAAAATCACATTGAAAAAAGTCAGAATAATTGTTGTTTACACACAATCCGAAAGTATTCCAGTTTTGAAATACATTAATAGTTTTTAGTTCGTCTAAGTGCCAAATGAAAATTTTATTTAATTTAGATTTTATATATTTTCGTTTGTACATAGTGTATCAGATGGCATAAAAAAGATAAACGAAATGTTTGTTAGATATCAAAACTTCATTACCATTGATAAAGGTGTCGTTTTCCAGAAATTTTATTTCGATTGTATGTCGGTTTCGTTATCGTTGTTTTGTTTTTGTTTTTTTGGTTTGTTTTTTTTGTTTATTTTTGTGTGTGTTTTTTGTTGTTGTTTTTTTGTTGTTGTTTTTTTTTTTTGTTGATGCATCGAAAACAAAATATCCTCGTATTCATATTTGTATTGTTCTTATCCACCACTCTCAACATTCTACATTAATGACATCGCTATAAAATCTTGAATTTGAAACAAAACAAAAACCAATTGTCAAGAAAGCAGTTAGTGTCTTATTACTTTTCAAGCAGAAATTTGCTAACTTCAATAGAATTCAAAACGCAACATTTTTCCTAGTGTAAGCTGGTAATTCTACTGTAACTTGACATTCCTTAAAAATAAATTTCAAAAAAAGTCATAATTATTAAAAATTACTTCCTTCAAATATCTAACAGCGTGCTACGGACGGAAATTTGGAATAATTTATCATTTCAATAACGCACAACACCCATATTCGTGTCACTTGAAACAAACTTCTAATACATTTAGATGAATGTTTGCCATAAATTCAAATATCATGACCAGAGGGATAATTTCCGGCTTCTTCCTGCACCGAACACTCTCCACATCTCAAAATGTCAACGGAATATTACGATCGTGTTGTTTTCGGGAAACTGTGTCGCGCGCCGAGCATTTGCTCTCTCGTTGTCTCTCGTCTACAACATGGTACCACTGCAAGAAAGTGACCACAAGCGTACTCATCAAACAAGATTAAAGAAGGAATATTCTTGTCTGACGTCTTCTTATTCAAAATGACACCCAGTTCAAGTAAACATCAAACCTTTCTCCTACTCCAAAAATGATAAAGTTTATTGGCAATGATGCTCGTAGTTTCTTTTCATCGATGCATTCACACAATGATAGGTGTTTATATTGACTAAATATCTAAACATGAAAAGTCTTGAAAACTGTCCTATCAAAACGTTTATTCGAATGTTTCAAGGAGCATCTTAGAAAGAGTGTTTTTTTTCATGTTTTTATTTAGAAGTATACCCGATACGTGAGGTAATTTTATTTTAAAGAAATATTTCGTCAGCTGAACAGACAATGTACACAACCTTGAGTTTGCAAATGGATATTTTCATTGAATTTAGCTGTAGATTTTCAGTTAAGAAGTTATTTAAATTAGGCCTATCTGTGATGCAATATATGCAAATGGGGTTCTTTTGATATCTACATGTGTGTCATACTGTTCATGTAAGCGAAATAAAAAGACAGCGAAATATGCATCAGTATACATGAACATGTATTTCATTGGTTCGAGATGTTTGTGTTACATGCCAAGGTGAAAATAACTGACGCGAACTATTCAATGATTATTTCTGCGAGGCCAAATTTCACAAATTTACTTTCATAACTTGAAAAGTACTTGCATTGTTTTACGTGTGCGGTTAGGTATCCGTATCTTAAATGCTAACATCCTCATCGTTGGTGGACATATGTTTTTTGAGGATCAGACAAAAGGCTATTTTTATTTGCTTTAGATTTAAAGACTGCTTTTTAGATAAAATGATAAGATTTTCACTCTGTGCTGATGTTTTAGCAAATGGTACTGCGTAAAAGTTAAGGTAGAAAACATCCTAGGGTAGTTTCCGTATGTCCGATTTGCGTCATATCCCAAATCCGCTTAGGTCTTACAAATACAATTACAAGCACAACTTCTCCATCAAAATCCAGCCACCAGCAACTTATTTAGGTCGACTAAAACATTTAGAGGGGTAACGAAGCGTTAACATTTTAGACACTCATTGATAAAAAGAAGTCTATGATGCATTAATGTTTTCATTTCAACCCCTGAGAAAACTTATCCCTGCTGATAGAGAAATTCATTTAGATCCACAACAGACAAATGCCTGGTAGTTATGAATATGTGAGGGCGGCGTCAATCAAAGAGGATCCGAGATATCTTATCAAAAAATTGTTAGGGATTGCAATAACTGTCTATCCGGCGTAGAAATACGTGAAAGCAGTTATTCTAGATCTGATGTGTAAAATTTACACCAGATATGTGTGCTCCGAGTCATATCTAACACAGGAAGATCACCGAGTTAAAATTAAATTAATGTAAGCATATCTCAAATTGACACTATTCTTTGTTTCATGCTGATTTTTAGATTAATTTACAAATTCTTTATCCGTTTATAACAGAGTTTCTATGTGACCATTTTTTTTCTTCTAAAACTGGAAAATGGGAAGTACTTCAAGTCATATTGACTATGACGAAGAAATAGAGGAAAATAGCGATTAAAACACACAATATGTAATGGAAAAAAATTATAAGTTGAAAATTTAAATATTTACATTTTTAATGGATTTTTGGAGTTTGTTTTTGGTGGTTTTTTTTGGTGTTTTTTGGGTTTTTGTTGTTGTTTTTTTTTTATTTTTTACCAGCCGTAATCATGAATGTGATGCAGATGTGAACAATATGCATATGATTCTTCATAAATACAGTACATTTGGAGGGGGGGGGGGTCCGACAGAAATTATCGTAGAATGTAAACATGAAAAATAAATTTCAATTTTGAAAATACATGAGGGTATGAACTGCAACGCTTCACCCCGACATTTTTTTCTTGGAATGGTAGTATGCTGTCATGAAACCTCGCAGTCCATTCCCTCGTATATATATTAAAAAACAATGAAATCTATTTCTTAATAAAGGAGCTATACATCTGTATTCCAAACTACAAAGGGGTCTTCTATTTCACGTCTGTTATGCACGATTTTTAATTTACTCTGATTTTTCTGTCGCACGCCCGTTTTCCTTTTTCATCTTCTTTGATCTTTTATTTACAATTAATGCAATATACATTTAACATACAACCTACAGAATGGATACACAAATAATTCATAACTACATGATAGCTAGTTTGTTATTGTCATCATACAGTACGGTAATTAATGTTGATTTCAAAGATAACACAGATTCTTTTCAATTTGGAACAATGACTTTTATTGCCATGATGTTGCAAGATGAATTACGAAGAGCAGTACAGTGATTTTTATGCGATTCTGTTATTCCTACACAATAACCGTGTCATTAGGGACAGTTTTTCATGGGTTTACAAAGGGAACGGTTTACAAAAACGCAATTTTATGGGTATTTTTCATCGACAGCTTGAAAGATCTTTTTTTATTTCGTTCGAAAAGGTTCAAGAGAAATGCGGGCATATGCGTTCCCTATAATTTTTTTTTTTCTTCAAGGAAAAAATCACCCAACGAAATGAAAACGATATTACGTCTCCGTACAGATAGGCCATTCCTTCGCAATGTACATATACATGGGAAATATTTCAAAAGAATACCTTTTTTTTCACGAGCCGATACAAGAGAGACCGTTAACGGGGGTTATGAACGAGATCTAACAAGGATTTACACGCGTTCTTTTCTTTGATCTTTGCGGCCTAGTGGTCAACAGATATTTTAACGATAAAGACAACACGTACAGAGTGACTTTGTTTGCTTGTAAGTTTCATTGCATCACGTGCGGAGCTGGTCTGGGTCTACAAAAGGTTTATTTATGAACGCTTGTCGATAAAGAATTTTTCATCTAAATGATCTGACCACGAGATGAAGATCGTGTAACTAAAATCAGGGTACATGTAAAAGAATGAAATATCTTGGGAGCGGAATTCCAGTTATGTTCACCTTATAAGCACAAGTATATTGTTGGGATCATTGTGCGTGATACTTTGTAATTGTACCCTAGAACTCCTTCTCCCCACCCTGGGGGGATAACATTGAACGATAAACAGATGCATATGCAGTTGGGAATAATTTGTACTTCGAACCCATTTTTAAAAATATTCCTTGTCATTAGTTTATGTTTGACTTAATTCAACTTATTTTAAGCCCTTTTACTTCGTCATTTACTTTCAATAGAAGACAATTACAGCGTTATATATCTTTCCGTCATGCCGTGTTTTACGTGCTCAGACTTATCAGGCATACAGTAGGTGATTTTGAGTACATAAACCCGACATGGAGTCCACAGCCGTGTGTCAGCTTTTTGTGTCAATGTCCTTGCAAAACGACAACACGCTTAGTGTCATCTAATATTTACTGATATTCATATTCCCATACACGTTGGATATTTTAGTATGTCTTCACAGTAAATGCAGTATATAGATAGAGTGATGAATGGTCTGTTCACACTATCCGGAAATAGACCAAGGTCGTCCTTATCCTAGATTTGTATATTGGGTTAAGGTCCTCTTCCTGTGATCGGATATATTGCAGAGTAAAACTAACGGGGTTTTTTTTTTTTTTTTTTTTTTTATCCAAAATTGAGATATTGTGATTTCGGTCTTACTTTTTTTTTTTTCAAGAAGTCAAATCCTAATACACTGTATGTCCATTTGACAAAACGATGTGCAGGCAAACTGTGTTTTGTGTGTAAAAAAAAAAATCTACTTACAATTACGTATTACACACTATTACGTATTACACATAATTACGTATTACACACTATTACGTATTACACACTATTACGTATTACACACTATTACATATTACACACTATTACGTATTACACACTATTACGTATTACACACTATTACATATTACACACTATTACGTATTACACACTATTACATATTTCACACCTTTAAGAACAAAAAAGTAATATATTAAAAAAAAAAATGCAATATCTAACGCATATACAAATGTAAATGTATATTTGTATTTTACTTTGAATTTAAATTGTTTTGATTTGTTTTGGGGAGGGGGTGTTCTTTATTACTTGTTTTGGGTTTTATCATTGCAGTAATAAACCATTTTTTTTACAACTCAATCAGCAAGTTGGTAACATCCCTAGCATGCGCGGATCTAAAGGGGTCCCCCCCCCCCCTGGAATTGGCAAAGATAAAAAAAAATTACAATATAACGATTTATAAGATAAATGAGTTATATTACGGGTTCGATTTTGTGAAAAGGTTCGAACCCCCCCCCCCCCCTCCCTTGAAAATATTTCTGGATCCGTGCATGCCTAGAATAACACGATGACTGCGTTGTTCTCCGTAATTGATGCAGATTGACATTGAGAAATCTTTGTCTCTTGTTTAGTGTGGAACCCTGGAGTCTGTGTAAGCAAATGACCCGCAACAGATCTTTTTAAAAAATTCAATAACAAAATTATGTTGGAATGTGAATATAACGTCATAGACATACGATATTAGTTTATATTGAATACCCGTGATGGTATTTAGCCGTTTAAATGATAACTCTAAATGGTAATAAATTCCAAAATGACAGCGCCTAGTTCACAGTCGTTAACCTGGGGGTACAATAATGTTTGGGTATTGTCAGATGAAAGCAGGTTGATTAAGAAATGTGTGGGACGTTTTCGCTTTTTAAAGAATCGCATAACATTCAAGATTTGTATATTTAATAATAATCAAATAAGAAAATCGTCATCTTCCAAAATTCAAATTCGACATTTTCGTACAGAGTATTAATGCGGATCAATTTTCTTCTAAGCTGCATGGACAATTCAAGTTAACAAATCAGACTTGCCTTATCAGACTTATAAGACATATTTGGTACAAAAATGAAAACTGCTTCAGAAAAATAAGCCAGAAATTGGGTAGGTATGTTAGATCAATATATATCAACATGTATATGTATCAAAGGTTTATAAACTCCTCACAGAAGGATACAAAAAACCCGTGTTATTCTTTCTTGTCAGTTTATTTCTTTTCCCACATGCTAGCATAAATACTGTAGCAAGGACAGAAAAGGGATACGCTTGATCTGAAAAGATCGCAACTAATGATGATCATCAACGTGCTCCCAAGTGTTCTAAATAACAGACTCCGTAATCCGTGTGGAAAGCGATTATCCGGAATATAATTGCTCTCGGTGATTTGGACAACAAAGCTTGTCTGGCACACTGGGGTACACATCGATTTGATCATATGTAATACGAAATTCTTCTCTTTAATTTACTGACGGCTGAAATATGATGATGTGAAAGAAAAAAACCCGGTATAAGCTTGGTTCAACAATATGTCCTTGAAGGCATTTGCGATGCTGGGTATTCACGTCAAACATAATTTATTCTGTATGTAGATACCGTAAGATTAAACTTATCTGTCAATTTGTCTTTTAATTTTTTCTTCACAGATGTAGCTGATTATCTCCGCTGTGGTATATCTATATTGTATCTCATTTAAATATCCGTCATCTCCTTCTGCTAGATGTTTTTGTCTTGTTTCAGAAAAATGGAATTTGGTAGCATGATATCTTCAATTATAATCATATAAAATATAGAGATAAGGATCTCGCATGCCTTTGAGGGTGAAATTCAACATGAAATAACAATTACACAAGTTTTTAAAAGATCAAATTAGATTTCACGAGTGAAATCAAGTATGAAGATTTTTACAAAATTTCTATTCCAATATTTTAAATTTCATTCAATCTTTTATAATTTGTTGATAAATTTGCTGTTTAATTATACAGTACCCGATAAACAAAAATACTCCAGTTTATATTGGTATGATATATTTACTTCGATAAACCCGATACATTCTCAACAAAGTTTAACACGGCGAAATGGACACTTTGAGGAGCATAATTAACGGGCTCTTGTCAAGGTCAAAGGGTCAAAGGGCCTAACCGTGGATAACCATCATAGAACATTTCAAAATGAGGACATGAAAAAGAAACAAATTGTTTGAAATTTAATCTAAGTCCCCGACATAAAAGGGTGCGTTTCTTGTCATTTCTTGCTTCAAACAGTCGCCAGGGCTCCGTTATGTTACTGCTGGGTTGACTTTAAAGAGACAAACCTTTAAGATCCCACTTTGAGTTTTATTTCTAGACAATGCATTAATTTTATCAAAGAGAATTAGATTTATACTGTTTTGTGAACTCCCTGCGTAATATTCAGTTCTAAATGAAGGTCATGTAACGATAAGATGAAGTTTTCCCCCCTTTTTTGTTTACTAGGCAAGAGTGATATTTCTTAAATTTAAACCTTTGATTTGAACCTATATCTACCTATTTAAATGTTCAAAGAAAACACACAGCAATAAAGTATCGATAACATATCAAAATATTTTAGTACATTAATTGTTTTGCATATTCTATATACCATTGCTTAACACATATAATCTGTTGATGTTTTAAACGTACGAGTAACCCTGTACGATGTGTAAACACATTCCTCACCAACTTCAAGTTCTTCCGTGACGTGAACTTTCACCCATCAATATTCTGCTAATAGCTTATTCAATCGATATATTAACAAACGAATATATTTTGTTGATACTGTGTTTTCAGAGATAGAATCGTAAATAAAACCAGTGGGTAATCTTTGATGTTTACGAGTGAGGGAAGGTCTCTATTCTGATGAATAATACACAATGTACAAATCACATTATGCCCCTTTATTGAAAATTAAATTAAGAATGGAAACTTTTCGTTTGATCTTTAATTCAAAACAGATTAACTAATTATTGAACCATTTTACTTGTATTGAAATACGCCACAGATCATTAACCTTTCGCAGGCCTGCTGACTTCTCTATCTCTGCATTACTGTCAGTCTACGCTGATCCAGTAGGACGCTGGTCTGTACGTTTATCAGTGTATAGATGCAGTAATATCAGATAAACACACTTTGTAGATGTAAAGTACACTATCTTATATGTATAGTATAAACGCGTACTCCAGGAGATGATCGGGGGGTGGGGGGGGGGTGGGGGGGGGGGGGGGGGCTTTGACTGGCAGTTTAATTATAGTACAAGTGTATGTCAGTTTATTTAAATCTACCATTACGGATCCCGGGTTAGAACAGGTCCTCAGTACCCCTTAATTGTCGTAAGAGGCGACTTAATGGGGCGGTCCTTCGGATGAGACCGCAAACACCGAGACACCGTGTCACAGCAGGTGTGTCACGATAAAGATCCCTCCCTCAAAGACTGTTAGCGGCGAGTATAGGCCTAAATTTTTTAGGCCCTTTACCGGCAATGGTGACGTCTCCATATGAGTGAAAAATTCTCGAGAGAGTGTTAAACAATATACAACCAACCAACAGAATACAGAAAAGAAATTTTAAATCTTTTGCCCGTCACGCCTGCTCATCCTTTACACTCATTTTAAACAATGATTCACAAATTGTAGAACAATCTATGCAAATGATTGGACTGCTTGTAGATGCAATTTTTCCTTTCCCAAACACTCAGCATAGGAAGTGACGTCTCACAAGTCCGCATGCGCATATGTCAAGGTGCCGAGCTATGTTTTTGGCTCTGACACGACAAAGTTTACTGCTGAATTGTCCCAAGTCTCTAGCATGGAATTGCGCTTATTGTGTATATCAACAAAATATTCTATAAAAACTGATCAATCAATTAGTTAATCCTATACTTTACCTCAATATTTACATTTTTATACTATTCTATTTCATAACGGTTTCATCGGTTGCCTTCTGCGAAGTAAAGACCACTTTTCATCCCTTATCATTACCATATCAACCCCATAACGACGCTCTTTACTGCTCATTACACTATTATCGTACTGTTGGTAGCACATGTAAGTCTTTAATTGTGCGTATGAGTATAGTTCTATGGTTCAGTGAAAATAATGGCCGTACATTTCATTTTTAAGTCCACCGTTAATACTCCTTCAGACGCGTGCAGATGTAAATGTACTTTTATTTTCCAACATTGCGATTTGTATTGCTGTTGGTTGTTGCGTATTTAACATATTTTCATGTTGTAGTATACCGGTATGTTTAGCCTCATATGTATAACTATGTCAATTTAGTTTCATATCTTGGGTTGAGAACACGACAACTGGACAGAAATAATTAACTATTTTGCAATAAAACATTATCGCAATTTTACAGCACGATCACTGGTTCGACGTTGGTACAGATTTAGCGATAGGACAACGGGAGGGGGTTCATATAAATACACCCACGATAGGACAACGGGAGGGGGTTCATATAAATACACCCACGAAATGACAACGCCACAACGGTGCTAATATTACATAGAACATTTACAACAAGACAACTGTACAGAGAAACATACAACGTTTACATCAAGACAGCAGTACAGATTTGACTTATGTATTTTGATTCCTCAAGGACCATAGGGCTACAACAACACTCCTCCACACGGTTCTGGCTGATCCTCTTCAGCTCGGCCCACGTCATCCCGGCGACCTTCACCTCGGCGTCAACATTTCTGCACCATGCCTGTCTTGGTTGACACACTTTTAGTTTCCCTTGTGAGTTCAAAACCAGGGCCTTCCTGGTGACATTTCATGCAGGCTTTCATAGTGTGCTGCCAATCCATTTCCGCTTAATTTCAGTTTCAATTGGGACTTGTTCCATCCTGTCTCACGCTTGTTCATTGGATATGACTTCCGGTCACCTGATGAAAGGTTAAGATAACGAACAGTGATCAATCTCATAACCCCTATGGAATACAAAATAAAGTATTAGGCAAACACGGACCCCTGGACATACCAGAGGTGGGAACAGGTGCCTAGGAGGAATAATCATCCCTTGTCGACCGGTTGAGGATGTTTCTGAGATATCTGTTCACAAATGTCTGTAGTGTTTTTGTAACTCGCCAAGTTTCTGAATCATTTAATAGAGAAAAAAACTTTGGTGTTGGATATCTGGATCTTGTCGTGGAGCGAGAGAGTTGTTGATCTTCAGATTCTTCGCAATGTTCAAGGCATGTTTTGCTTTGCTGATTCGGCATTTGGTGTCTTTATCTGTGCCTCCATCTTTACACATGTACACTGCCCAGGTAGACGAACTTGTCAACGTTCTTGATGTTGGTGGAGTCCCACTGGAGCCTGCTGTTTGTTTTTCACTTTCGTGACCTCTGTCTTCCCGATATTCATAAATATTTGGAGCCCCTTTCTTCCCTGCTTCTTCTACAACCCCACACAGCTTCTCTTGTGCATCTTGTGAGAGAGAACGCCGACGTCTTCTGCGAAGTGCAAGTCCTTCAGCTGCTTTGTGAAGGTCTACTAAATACCTACCCTGCCTGATGTATCCCGTCTCATGACCCAGTCAATCACCACGAGATAGATCTTTGGTGAGACAAGGCAATTCTGGCGAACGCCAGTCTGTAAAGCGGAGGGTTCTGTCAGCTTCCCCTCATGGATGACATGATAGTTGGCATCTTCATACAGTTGTTTGATAATGGTGACGAACTTGGGTGGAATGCTGTAGTCCAGATAACATCTCTGTCGACACTGCCAATGGTCTTTTGAAAGACGAAGACTGTGTAGAGAGGAGTCTGTCACTCTAGGGACTGCTCGGTTATCATCTGCAGTGTTACAATGTGGTCTCTGCATGATCGGTCTTGATGGTAGCTTGTCTGTTCATCCCGAAGTCAAGGATCCTGTTGGGATCCGGGTTAGATTAGGTCCTCAGTACTCCTTGCTTGTCGTAGAAGGCGACTAAACGGGACGGTCCTTCGGATGAGACAGCAAAATCCGAGGTCTTGTGTCACAATGGGTGTGGCACGATAAATATCCCTCCCTGCTCATTGGACATAGGCCTAAATTTTAGAGCCCTCCACCGGCAGTGGTGACGTTTCCATATGAGTGAAATATTCTCGAGAGGGACGTTAAACAACATTCAATTATTCAATCAACCGAGGTTAAGGGTGATCCTCAACATCTCGAGGAAGATCTTTGTCAAACCTTTCCTTGGAACAGATAGCAGCATACAGTAACACCCCCCCCTCCCCCCAGTTGTTGCAGGATGACATGTTTACAAAGTGTCCTTACTTCCAGGTTTCCGGTACTCTCTCCTGCTACCACAGGAGTGTATATAGCATCTCAGTTGAAGTTTGGATGTCTGCCTTTAGTCCTTCTATATGTATTCCATTAGGACCTGCTGCCTTAACCGACTTTAGCGACTTGATGTCTTTATTGATCTCTGCCTTGTTTGGGGTTGGTGCTGATGTCAAGGAGCTGGGTTGGTTGGTTAATAGGATATCTGGTGAGACTAATGGTGCCTGTGGTGGGATATCTGGTCTGGTGGGACTGATGGTGCCTGTGGTGGGATGTCTGGTGGGACTGATGGTACTTGTGGTGGGATGTCTGGTGGTGCTTGTGGTGGGATGTCTGGTCTGGTGGGACTGATGGTGCCTGTGGTGGGATGTCTGGTGGGACTGATGGTACTTGTGGTGGGATGTCTGGTCTGGTGGGACTGATGGTACCTGTGGTGGGATGTCTGGTGGGACTGGTGGTGCTTGTGGTGGGATGTCTGGTGGGACTGGTGGTGCTTGTGGTGGGATGTCTGGTCTGGTGGGACTGATGGTACCTGTGGTGGGATGTCTGGTGGGACTGATGGTGCTTGTGGTGGGATGTCTGGTGGGACTGGTGGTGCTTGTGGTGGGATGTCTGGTGGGACTGGTGGTGCTTGTGGTGGGATGTCTGGTCTGGTGGGACTGATGGTACCTGTGGTGGGATGTCTGGTGGGACTGATGGTACCTGTGGTGGGATGTCTGGTCTGGTGGGACTGATGGTACCTGTGGTGGGATGTCTGGTGGGACTGATGGTGCCTGTGGTGGGATGTCTGGTGGGACTGATGGTACCTGTGGTGGGATGTCTGGTCTGGTGGGACTGATGGTGCCTGTGGTGGGATGTCTGGTGGGACTGATGGTACCTGTGGTGGGATGTCTGGTCTGATGGTACTGGTGCCGGTCTGTTAAGTATTTCTTTGAAATGTTCAGCCCATCTTGTTCTCAGGTCTTCTTCGCCTGATATGACACTTCCGTTCTTGTCCTTGACAGGGAGGATGGGTTTTTTAATCTTATCAGAAAGTATGCTGGTGATCTCGTTAAACATCCTCATCTTCTTTTGTCCCGCTGTGGTTTCTGCTGAACATATGAAAATACTAATCTACAACAAGACAACTGTTTAGATGCAAGTACAAATTTCGCAAGACAATGAATGGGTGGATTTGCATATTTACAAGTATTCATTTACAATAAGACTCTTGTCGACCTTATGGGGACAATATTACATCACTGCGATCGCCATAATGTAATGTAACACTTATCGTGTTTATTTCCTATACATATATCAATCCCGATGACAATATTTATCTGCTTCATGTCATATTGTCGACAATAGCGCGTTTATTTCACAATGTGTTGACATTATTCACATGGTTAACTCCTTTCGTAAGGATGATACACCTTGGATATCGAAATGATATCGTTTTCCTTTGTTACGATGTAACCTGGACAAGAATTCTGTACTTTTGTCTTCAGATGACATTAAAATGTGATCGAACAAAGAAACCCTTGTATCAAATGTGACTGTCTAACATGACAGGCATATACATTAATCATAGTTTCCAAGTGACCTTTGCATTCTTCAAATGACCTTGGACTTAAGGTTGGACAACGCATCATGCCAAGTACAAGCGAAGTTTAAGCAGTATTTCATTATGAAAATTGAACCGACGAAAAGTGATCAATCTCATAAATCCTGCAGATCAGTTACACAATAACCGTATATATCAACCTGCAATCTCCTTCCGTAGAAAGCATTGTGATATAGTAATGAGAAAAGTATTTTTAAAAATTCATTAAAGAATAAACTGAAAATAGAATAAGAATAAGCCTTATTTATAAGCTGTACAAGAAACTTCCGGTACAGGTATATAGACTATGGAAGTAAGATTTTAAAGTACTTCAAATTCTTCACAAATAATGATTCTCGCACAATTCAAATAATACTGTACTGGTGGGTTATTTTTTTCTTCATCTCGAGACCTAAATCCTCAAAAGTTTCTTCTTCCTTCCCCCGTTTTATTTCATTTTTAATCTGTCATTTTCCTGGATTATGTAATTTTCAATAATTATAACATTCATCATTAGGAATAGATAGATTGGACAACAAAGTTTCATATATTCATGATAACAATACTCATTTTCATTTATACATCGATTCGATATAGCTCAGTTATTAAAGACACTACATAGTCCTCCACAACTGCTTCGTACTTAGATATTTTATTGAAAAGACATTAGCGGCAAACTAACAACTCAGCTTTATGACAAACGGGATGATGTCAGCTTCTCCAACGTCAACTTCCCATATTTATGTAGCAATATTCCATTATCACCTGCATATGGTGTTTATATATCTCGATTGATTCGATATGCAAGACCTTATTCTGCGTATGATTAGATTTTAAATCGAGGCAGGCTACTGACTAACAAGTTGATGTTACAGAAGTTTCAACAGTCTCGTTTAAAGTCAGCATTTCGCAAATTATATGGTCGTTATAACGATGAAAGGTGAAGATAACGAATAGTGATCAATCTCATAAATCCCATAAGCAATACAAAATAGATAGTTGGGCAAACACGGACCTCTGGACACACCAGAGGCGGGATCAGGTGCCTAGGAGGAGTAAATATCCTCTGTCGACCGATCACACCCGCCGTGAGCCTTATATCTTGATCAAGTAAACGGAGTTATCTGTAGTCAAAATCAGTGTGCCACGAACGATCTATAACAATCAGTATGAAATACACCAGACTGGCAAACTAGATCGCCGTGAGTCATATATCTTGATCAGGTAAACGGA
Source organism: Ostrea edulis (assembly GCF_947568905.1). Classification (NCBI taxonomy): domain Eukaryota; kingdom Metazoa; phylum Mollusca; class Bivalvia; order Ostreida; family Ostreidae; genus Ostrea; species Ostrea edulis. The sequence continues at coordinate 1,834,374 of NC_079166.1, forward strand.
GTCATCCGTAGTCAAAATCAGTGTGCCAAGAACGACATATCAATCGGTATGAAACACGTCAGACAGCATTTGACCCAATGATAGGTTGTATTGGCAAACTCGATCGTTATGCAGGTACTAGTTTGCCAATACAACCTGTCATTTGATCAAATGCTGTCTGACGTGTTCCATACCAATTGTTAGACAGTTCTTGGCATACTGATTTTGACTACGGATAACTCTGTTTAACTGATGAAGATATAGGACTCACGGCGGGTGTGACCAGTAGACAGGGGATGCTTACTCCTCCTAGGCACCCGATTCCACCTCTCGTATATCCAGGCCCACCTCTGGTATATCCAGGGGTCCGCGTTTGCCCAACTCTCTATTTTTGTATTTCTTACAGGAGTTATGAGATTGATCACTGTTCGTTATCTTCACCTTTTCACATAGGCGAGTTATATGTCTTCTACCTTCTATTAAATGTACTTTACAAAATGCGAAGGGGGCAATCAAATATTAATATAGAGAAAACAATGGAACAAATGATTCTCTCAATGCAAACAACAGTATGTTATGCGGTAGGCAAGAATGCCCTCTAATTACGCACATACTCTGTTTGAAATTATGGAGACGAATAAAAATATAATTGGCTTTGACAGAACATTCTAATTGTACGAAAACTACTTTAATTTGTTTGGCATGCTTATCTTATTTGTACCATGGATATGAGTAATGTAAATTTTGCTCAATTAAATATTTCATATCACTCTGAATTATATGAAAACTATAAATTGCCAGCGAAACGTAAATTAAAATGTCTTTGAGCATAATATATATTAAATTCAATTCCCATAATACATTATTTATCAAAAAAATCAAAATTTTAAAAATTAAAATCTAAAGGAAAGAAAGGGATAGGAACAAAAGAACTGAAATGAAACACGTACATTGTATCAAAATTTGAGGAACTGAGAGCGAATGGGAGAAAAACATCAGTATGATCTTTTTTGTAACTTGAATTCTGATCAGGTTTAATTAATTACACTCTAGATGTCCGCCACAGGTACTCCTCACATCAGAAACAGCACTTACACTTTAATGGAACTTTATAATTATCATTCGAAAACCCATAAACGGGTTCTGGTTACTTAGCAATAACTACGATTCTTGTACCAATCAGTGATCAATATCATAACTCCTATAAATAATACAAAATTAAGAGTTGGGCAAACACTGACCCCTGGACATATGTAGAGGTGTAAGCATCCCCTGTCGACCGGTCACATCCGCCATGAGCCCTATCTTGATTAAATTTCTGTCCTGCCATTATCAACTCGTCCCACATGGGTGATTCAATTTTGAAGCCAGATTAGAAGAAAAAAGTACACTTACAACAAATCATTATATAGCAAGAGGATTACCCCCACCCACTAACACACACACCAGTAGTTATAAAAACTACCGCTGGGCACACTGAATGACGAATGCTTTGCTAGTACATAAACTTTACCCTTTAAAACAAGTACTCTGGAACACTCTGTTGTAAAATTCGAACCGGTAAGAATCAATTTCTATTGAAACTGTGAATCTTGATCGAAATTAAAACTCCGTTTTAACTTTTAACTACTGTGCCGTCCTCGACATTTTGTACCGGAAACATTTCTAGATATATAAACCTGCAAAAATTTATCTTTTTAAAAAAAAGGAATATGATTACCGCCTTGACGCGTTGTTTGTACTGTAAATTTTAATTATCATTAATTACTGTTTTTATTTTCGTTATTACTATTTATATTTCTAAATTATTATCACTACATGTATTATCTTTATATTTTTACGTTTTTGGTTTAGTATTTGCGAGTATTATATTTTGCTATAAAATAAACGTAAGCGATGCAAATATATTAGGAAAGCTCAATATGAGTGAAATACTAGTATTCTCGACATTATGTGAAACAAACAACCAAACAAGTGGGGGATAGCCCCCCCCCACCCCCCCCACCCCCCCACCCCACCCTTCACCTCTTCCAACACATCTGATATTGTAGGCGATGTTGCGATAAAATGAATGTGGAAATATATAGAGGGGCGTAATCCCTGACCGATTTAAGACAGCTTCTCTAAATCAACGTGGCGAGCATGTGAATTACTATACAATAACTTATGTCTACTTTTACATGGGGCTGTACAGCAACTTGACGATATTTAAGAACATGTATTTGACGAACGGATTCAAGGTTACATCAATGAGAAAAGAATTGAATTCCGTAATTCATTTCTAACAGGGGGTCCATTTTTACATGAACCCATGCAGTGATCTCGCAAGCAAAATTCGTTGTAATTAAAAAACGATCTTTTTAACATTTAATAGCTCACTCTAGGTCGATAAACCTTGGCGAATTGATGATGAAAGAGATTTTTCCTGTATTGTTAAGTATCTCGTGTTTGCTTTTAGATGAGTTTTAATGTACGCTCGCCGCTTATTTACCATATAAAGACATTTTTGTTACTAAAATTCATCAAGCTACATTCCTTCTTTAAATATTGATATAAAAGGATTACCTATATTAGTGATGATTTAGAGGTCCATACTTACAGGGTTTCTTATTGTACATGTATGCTATAAGCTCGTGTGATGAGAATGTAGGTGTCGCTTTGATATATAAAACATTAGTTTGATCATTTTGATGAATATAATCCAAGGGATTACATTGTAGACACTTGCTTTTGACTACATATGTAGATGAAAACTAACTTTTTTTCTCGAGTGTAAGAAATATCCGCGAGATCACGCGAATATTTCTCGCCTCGAACGAGGTTTGAATGAGTGTTTCATGAGTTAGTTGTATCACGAATTACGAGTTGGTGAAAGACAACACACAGCATTTTATTGTTGTATTCATGTATAAGTATGATGGGAACATAAAATGTGTTAAAATTACATAGGATAAATGAGCTAAACTGGCATCCAATTTATACAGAATTCAAACCATAATTTATTACATTTTCCAAATAAAAATCAGAATATTGGAGATAGTTTTCCTATTGCTTCAATCTTTATCTTTTATACACCACTTCCGTGTGATATGGAATACTGTTTTTCTCATAACTTAAATTTCTGCGCAAGGAACATCAAAGGAAGCTAAAAATCATATTATGGAATTAATCACATCCGGCGCATTATTCCGGAATTTCTTTAAGGACACGCGATCTCATATTACATCATTAAAAAACGAAGTCATATATCGCTGATAAGCCGGTAAAACCCCTGCCTGACTTTTGTTTGCATTTATTAATTTTTATCTGTCTTTCACAGGATTTACAGGATAAAAAGTTCACGACAAAGGTCACGGAAATGAACGAAAAAATGTCCGTATCTAGCCAACAGTGTATCCGTGATTATCGAGGGTTCGGACTAAATTGCAACTTTCGGCTTCTGACGTAAAGATGGGATGATACCGCGGGGATAACTATCTCAATTTAACAACAATTTACTATATCAAATTATATATTTCTGCACTTTATATTTTTGTAGCCCTTTTCTGTTTTCCGATATATCTTGCAATAATGAAAAGCGCCGTGCATAAATAGGAGATGACTCAATTTTTCGAAAAACACCTACCCTATATTGTACATGTGATGCCATGAAACTACGACATCTCTTAAATCAGCCGATCTCCAACATGATTTTGATTCTCAATAATACTCATGTGTTTATGGTCTCTTTTGAGGTAGTTCTTATCTGTCTGTTAATAAACTGATATTTTCATGTTCTGTGATACCTGTTCTCGATATGTGTATATGTTAGAGACAGAACCACAATTCTAAATACATGTCGTTTGTATAACTAATTGTGCAATCCTGCATGAATAAATTATTATTATTACTATTATTATTATTACGAACAATTATGTTTAGTGATTCTTATAGTTTTCTTTAATACGTTAGGTCGAGGGCAGCTAAACGCATTGAGACGTAGTAAACACAGAAGTAGAAAGTTCTATACTATACTCATCGGACAGGAATTATTTTCGACACAAGGATGGAAAGCGCCATAGAAGTATTGAAGTAAAACTCTTCACCTACGGAAAATTTTAAAAGATAGACAAACCTAGTCGTCCATTTGTCAATTTATTTGTGTACTAGATGATATAATGGTGAAACTATTTTTGGCCGAATAATGAGTTCTACATTATCCAGCACGAATTCATTAATGTAATTTTTTAACCAATAGAGTTGTACTTCTTTGAAATCTTCATTTGTAAATATATATCCTGTATACTAGCAGTCAATCTTTAGATTTAAATTAGTATTTGAGTGTACACAAATTTACGAACTGTTTTCAAGCTTCCTACCCCGTGCTTATTTATTGCGTAAACAACAATTTTTTTTTATTTTTTTTTTAAATATCTTCATTAATTTCAAGTAGAAACTTAGTAAATTCTAAATCTAATTTTGTAACTGTGATAAAATAATTTCTCTTTCAAATTCATTATTTATTTATTTTTTTTAATTTTTTTTGTGATTACAAATTATTTCAATTTGTTTTAAAAATTATTATGGTAAACAAGAGGCCCACAGGCGTCATCGGTCGCCTGTGTACTAGTGAAAAAGTATCACTACTCCAAAGGGCTATGACATCTAGAAGAAAAAAAATCCTGTTCTGAATATCTAAGCTAAATTCTAATATTCAGCAACAGTATATAATGTGTTTTTAAAACTTCACTGCCCTCAAAAGTGCATACACTGATGAAAGTCTTTACATAATATAATATACACTGTATGTATTTATTTAAAAGATATGGCTAATTTGGATTCATCCTAGAGTCAAAACCCTGGGTTGAAAAAATTACCATTTTTTGTACATCTGTTCTGCTTTTCCTATAAGTATGCATTTAGATTTTATACAGTATCAGCAAACTTAAATAAGTCCTTCAAATCATAAATTTAATTTTGATACCACCCTGAAACCAAAACCTTACCCCTAGGATCATACAATTTACAATTTTGGTAAAGGACTACCTACTCCTAAATATCCATTTAGTTTCAATTTAATATCAATAGCACTAAAGATGTTAATTATATGTTTTACACATAAACATTATATACTAAGTTTGGCCCCACCCTGGGGTAAAAACCCCTACTCCTAGGATCATGAAATTTACAATTTTGGTAGAGGCCTCCCTCCCTCCGTATGCATTTAGTTTTTCTAAAACATGTGTAATTCTAGAGAAGAAGATTTTTGAAAATTGGTCAATTTTTGGGCAGTTTTTACCCCACCCCTAAGGCCCCAGGGGTGTAGGGATCCTTAAATTTACAATTTATGTCCCCCTTGTTCCAAAGATGCTTCGTACCAAATTTGAAAAGAATTGCACCGCTAGTAATCAAGAAGAAGTTCAAAATTTCTATTGTTCATACATTTAATACCTGACCATTTTGGCCCTATACTAATACCAAAACTCCTACCCCTGGGTTCATCAAATTTCCAATTTTGGTAAAGGACTACCTGCTCTTTCTAAATATCCATTTAGTTTCAATTTAGTATAAATAACACTAAAGATGTTATTAAAGTGTTTTACATATAAACACTATATACTGAATTGGCCTCGCCCTGGGGTCAGAACCCCTACCCCAAGGATCATGAAATTTACAATTTTGGTAGAGGTCTACCTGCTCTACATCAGTATGCATTTAGTTTGTCTTACACATGTGCGGTTCTAGAGAAGACGGTTTTGAAAATTGGTCAATTTTGGACAGTATTTGCCCCACCCCTAGGGTCCCAGGGGTTCAGGAGTCCTGAAATTTACAATCCATGCCCCCCTTGTCCCAAAGATGCTTCATACCAAATTTGAAAAGAATTGGAATTGTATTTATCAGGAAGAAGTTAAAAATGTTCAATTGTTAACGCACGACGGACCACAACCAATTGCAATAGGTCACCTGAGTTTACTCGGGTTGCCTAAAAATTAGCAAATATGTTCCAGCGATATGTCATTCGTTCAGCACTTTCAAGACGATGTAGCATATGATGACTTTCTCAAAAATCATTGGTCTGCGTTTAGCAGATTCAGTCGCTTCGATTTTCATCCTCCCTCTAGGTTTTTGAAAATTTGTGAAGGGGAAAAAACACAATGGACCAGACCGATAATTAAACCCGGAAGTCCGGAATCTCCAGCCGGCAGTGTATCGCTGGGATGCTTGATCACCGCTGATAGATCCGGTTAGACCGCACTGCATAATTTAGATAGAATTTTGGTCAGGTTAGTTTCATATCAATCATTATTAACATAGAACATCCTTGTTACAACTTGTATGAGGAGACAGATGATTTTTAAATACAAATAATGGCATGATCATGCCTTCTTCCGATGGAAGATGTTTGATTGAAAATCCGTCGATCTTCGGTGGTGTATTGGAACAGGCACAAACCAACAGGATTTCTGATACGCTGTTCTCCTCACAAATATACATTATAGTGCATAATGAAATACTAGATATGTACAAAATAGTTGTGACATAATTATGCTAAACTAATACTGAAGATGAAAAACATTCACAATTTTCCTCAAAACTATCTGACACTGGCTTCATAGATATAACGGTTCCCATGAAAAATTCAAAACTTGTGCAATTTTGTGATTTTTTAAACAAGATTTGAAATGAAAAGTAATATCAAATTCACCACGAATTAAAATAAATCTGTTTTTGGCCGCTTACGAAACTATTCCCAAATATATGTTTATGAATTCAATACCGTATATTTCATGTTTTGTGAAATATGTACACCAAACACACAAATAGCCATATAAATCAAGAATATTATCCCTAGTTTTTGTTAAAATTACTGCGCATGACGTAAGTGGGAGCAGAGGACGCCCCCTTTTCTAAACAATTTTATGAGAACATCTGTTTAAAGATAATGCTGCATCAGTGATGAAGTGCTGTCGGTACTAACACAAGGCCACCTGGGTCATGACCTACTTTACCTGTTACAGGTGCGCGTCAACTGCAGGTCTTGTCTGACATTTTGTGCCATCTTCGCTCCTGTTAAATAGCACATTGTCAGGGACTCCTCCTGTTGTTATTTTTTTTTTAATTTTTTTTTTTTTTTTTTTTTATAATTCTCAAAAGGATTTTCATTCCTGCCCAAAAATAAATGTCATAATTGAAAGGAGGACGCATTGATCAACAGAAGGCCAATCTGACAAATAATACTGAATAAAAAACAAACAAAACATAACAATAAACAAAATAATAGGGATTTCACATTTCGTTGTCTCATAAATAAGATAAGAAGTTGCGTTTTGTCAGTGCACAAGAGAGATGAATTAGACGATATTTTACTGATATAAAATTCCACGACATGACTTTAATAGGGGTTAAACCTTTTGATCTCGCTATTTCAAACTTTAAAAGCATATGAAAGGAAGAAGTCACTCAAGGCTATTGAGAGTGATCGGCGCCTATCTATCGCCAATGTTGAGGAATGTGAGTGATTTAATTCATCTATACAACTGATATTAATTTTCATATTTCGTGGTTTTAGATCTCAGAGGAAAAGTTAAATTTGAAGTTGACCATAAGATGATTTTGTAATCCAAGTAAAGTAATATTCAATGTGCGTGTTTTCTCATGATATTTGTAGAGCACTTAACTTGAACATGCTCTTCGGATCGAACTGCCTATGGGGTAACACCGCGGTCTCATGCCTAAATTAACATCAAATAAAATATTCGAATCCCCGTACCTTTCGGAGATGATAATACTATAATTAGTCCAAAGCAGTTTGTCATATTATCTTCCATGGTCTTTGATCACGCTGAGACGAGATTAAACGAGATGTGGTATTTCTGATCAAATAAGTGAACATCCCGTGTAGACGAAACGTCCATTTTCTTTGATCAACTGAATGTGATTTTCAAAAGTTGGGAAGTTCATTAAATACCTAAAGGGAGATAGAAGAAAAATAACCATACAAAGTCACACAGATGTTCTCAATAAAACTTCTAACGCTCGGTCAGTTTGGGTCCTCTGAAGACAAAACGTCCGCAGTCATTATTCTCCAGTAAATACCGCTACATTGCCTTTAATGGTTCATTAGAAATCTATAATGTCTAAAGGAGGAATGCCTTGTTTAAAAATTGCTTCCCAATCTTGCCGGAACAGACCTGTTGTGAAACAAAAATCTCCTGTACCCCTGGAGGATCCAAACACTATGCGTGTGTTCTATGGGTCACCTCCGAGTCTTTGGTACCTATTCACAGATGAAATCGTTCTTTCTTTTTTGTGCTTTCAGATCAAAGCTTTTCTCACCTAGATCACACGCTCTCCGAGAACACGGGTTCCTGTTACTTCGCATGCGTGAATCTATATGTTCCCCGCCACCGGTTCCAGCTGTGGACAAAAACAGGAGCTGTAGAGGGATGAAATCCCCCCCGACGTTATTGTTCAAAGAACCAGACATAATTTAAACAGAAGACATGTACCTGTGTGCTGATTATGAAATATTTGCCGCTATATCTGTAAGAAATGTAAAATTTATCAACATAATATACAATGTGCGAGCAAAAACATTATAGGGTGGCGCACGAATAAAGCGGAAGTGTTCTGCGACAGCTAAATGCGTGTTTGTGATGGGTGTAGGCAGAAATCGGTGCATTCCTATCCAGTTGTAAATATTATATTAGACTGGGACATTTACATTGCATTCTATTTTGAAAGTCACAAATTAAAATCAGTTGGATTTTTTTAAAGTCTTTAAAATCTTTTTTTTTTAACACATAAGGTAATTAATTGACGTAATGTTTATCTTGATTGGTAGTTTTCAAATTGTATAATAACCTTAAAGGCTTGGTTCTCTCTCTCTCTCTCTCTCTCTCTCTCTCTCTCTCTCTCTCTCTCTCTCTCTCTCTCTAATAAAAAGATTCTGTTTCTACATCCTAACCCTAACCCCAAGTTCCAAACTTCGCTTCAGATTTTGTTTCCATTTAGACAGCGAGACATGGGATTGCATATTGAACAAGTACTGTGTTGTCCGTACAAGCTATACAAGACAAACTGTAAGGGCACTATCATCGACATCGGTTCTCATTTTCAATACACTGTCATTAACACGGATCAGCGGAAGCAGAGATCTAGCGATCCACACACTCACATACATAGGTAAGAAAAACCATCAAAGAAAATCGCCGACAATAATCCGGTTACCGCTTGAGCCCCTCTTATACATCTACACAGGAGAGGGTATTGTCGTGTCTGGAATGCTTCAACAACACTGTTTATGAATTGCATAATGTCGTGGAATGTGAAGAGCCTTGCTTGTTTGTGTGACCTGACCGTGTTTTGTGTGGTAAGTACAGGTATATGTAGGTATAGCTCCACGCTAATATGTTATGACAGGAGAACTTCTTGCAATTTGCATATCATATTGCAGCGAATGTGATTTGGTATAAACATGGGATAAAAATCCGCTCCGAGTATGTCTATCACAAAAACCTTTGTAACCCACTGCAGCTCTATAACAGGCAGGACAGGCGACGGTACACACTACAGACACGGGCGATCCATCTACTCTCTCATACAGCTCCAGTTACTATCCCAACGGACCATCAATCCCTCCCCCTTCTATGATTTCAGTCGTATTTGGCCCCGTGAAAGTATCTTCTTGGGAATGCTAAAGGTGGCGAGAAAATATCTCTATGACGTCATAATTCTATTGGGGATTACAATTGAGTTTTATCAGGATTCATGCACAAAGTGAAGTAAAAAAAAAAAAAAAAGAGTAAAAATACCAGTGTCAGTTTGGAAAGGGAGGGGTCAGGTAAATCCCTTATCAAGAAAAGGGTGAAGATGATGAACATGTGATCAATCTTGTACGCTGTAACTGGGTGGTTTTTTCTTCTTCATTGTATGCTACTAATGTTGTAAAATCCTTCAATTAATAAAGATGATATATCGCCAAAAGATATCGAACATGCAGTAAAAGAGACCATATATCAATTTGATAAAGGCTATAACTTGCATCGATGTAATTTTTAGGGTATTCTTTAAAGAGAAATGAGGAAATTTGTTAAAGACGACTCACAAACAGTAATGATCATAACACTTCAGCGCCTTGTGTTTTCGGAAGACATAATGTCTTGTTGTGCTTCAAACTCATTCATCAACAATTTGTAAAAGGGGAATAACACTTACTACTTACAACCGTCAAGTGTTCGCCACTTGCGTATTTTTTGAAGTACTTTGTCAGAGATAGCCTACCATACACAAAACAAAATATGGCGTTCATGAGAAAGTCTGACAACCGCAGAATCCAGGAATCGAGTCTTTTGAATTTTGCGCCATATCCATTAGCACTGCAGACAGACAAATCTTCCATTTCGAAAAATAAAGCGTATAAAACTGTTGAGGTCGGATTGATTTTTCATTGATCTGGGTTTATTTAGAATGGTTCAGTAGATTTTTTTTTGTTCTCTTTTACGCATTTCGTATCGCAATCGTCCTAAAACAATTGTCTGATTTTACGTACAAAAAACCACTTAACAGATAACCTGTTCTCTAATGATACAATTCAAAGAAGATACGAAGTTTATTTGTCTCAAGATACATCTATTACTTTTTTTTCTAAACGTCTGCTAAACTTTCATTTACTTGAATCGTGCAAAACACTTTAAAATGATATAATTCAAAAGATCCTCTTTAATCTAAAATTCCCCCAGACAACATCTTTCCTGAAAATTGATCGTCTGCAAATGCCAAAATATTTCACTCCTATTCTAAAACAAAACCTAAGTATTGACTTACTAAGAAATAGAACATCAAAGAGATAGGAGAATTCTGTATACATGATGCAGTGAATTCTTTTATTACAAGTCGTATAGGCAATATGCTGGGGTGGAGGATGGCCAAACAGGGATGACATCGTGCCAATTCTCATCTCTTTTTCTGAGATGTGTGGTGTTGTACATGCTTTGTGATTCAGCAGGTGAATGCATACAGTTTATCTACAAATGTATTTCTGTTCGTTCCTTGTAATTGCTCCTGTCCGATTGTCTTTTGATATCGTTAGCGAAGCCGCTCGGACATAACACCATCACCTGTTCTCACCATCTTAGCACTTTTAATTTCGAAGGGGGAGAGGAAGTTTTGTTTCGTTTTCTGTTTCAAAATGTGTATGATTTCAATGGGCTTAGGGGGGTGGGGATTGATAAGGAACACAATCAGTCGTAGTTGTTTCCCTTTGATATTGCACATAATGTTATGGAACATTATTGACTATAGATGTTTCAACTAGCCTTTTTTTATTTGGTCGCGAGAGTCCTGCAAGTTTTAAACCAACAGTGTATACCATACGAATATCACACAGGCACCTGTATCTGTAAATAAGTTATGACCTCCGTAACTTATTTACAACAGAACCAAGTACCCGCGGAATAACAGTACATGTATATACTTTATGGGACAGGTGTGTATGCGTCTTCAGTACTCCGGTACTTTCACTCACAAAATGACGCTAGTTCCGTTCTTCTTCACCATACAAATAATTATCATAAATGTCAAGGTCGTTATGTCCTTAAAAATGCCTTCCATCACAACTGACGAGTTTTATACTTATTTGTTCGGAAGCATAGCTTTAAGTTCAGGGAAGTTGTCAGAGAAATGTAAAAATCATGGGATATTAATGTTTTTTTATATAAATTTCATGCCATAATCAAGTATCAAACCACTATGTCATTTGTCTTTGAAGACAACTAAATTAAACCATTATGTTATTTTCTCGTCAAATAGTCATGAAGCGCACTTGTACTTCAAGAACAGATCAGTTAATTTCTATAGTTCAAGAGAGTCAGTCAAGCCTAAGGGTGACCTACTTTTGACATTAATTATAAAATATCAATACCTTCTACATATTATGCTTTTACTTTGACGATCATTTCATGATAGAAAAATAACATTAACTATGTTGTTTTTTGTCGTTCCGTCATTTGACTGTCAGGAAAAAAAAGACAATCACTTATTTTCCAGACTCTTCAAAAAATACAGGTTAATATATATCGTTAGAACGAGGATACTAGGTCCACTGTGAATTCTATTGGGATTAAGAAATAATAGAGGGGCCCAACACACACAAAATAATAGAATCGCTTTGTCATGCGGCATTCATATCAAAAAACCATATCCCCGCTGAGGCATCTGAAATATGCAATTACCTGTATAATTGGACAAAAATCGAATCGTTTTCTCTTAGTAAATAGGAGAACTGAAAAGGTTACAAGCGCTTAATACGAGGAACGGAATGAGTAATCGGCCTTGTAAGTTAATTGTTAATGTTCATCTCAGCTGACAAAACATTTAGTATGCTCCGCATTGTCCTACTGTCAGTGGATGGAATAAGACGGGGGTACATTTATGATTTATTAGGGTTAATGCGTGATGATAAGACACCGAAACAGCTGGGAGTGTGGAAGATGAAAAATTAAAAGTGAAAATGAACTGAAAAGATATTGGTAAGATACGTCCCGTGGGTCTGATCCGCCATTCAGTGCCGGTGATATTGAGATCTGATGCTGGAACGAGATCAGGAAAACATCTAAGTTAGATTATATTCTTTACATGTCACTGTTCTGTCTATCTTAGATACATGCATGTATCATTGGAGTGTCAAGCTAGTAAAACTAAGCTGAACATTTTCAAGGACATTTAAAAAAAAATTGTAATACGTAATTGGAAAAAGTACAGTCATGATTTCAAAATGAAGACGTTTTGACAGGTTCGACTCATAAACTATCGTATTAATAAAAATCCAGACTCAGACTCTCTCTCTCCCTCCCCCTCTCTCTTCTCTCTCTCTCTCGCTGAGACCTACCACCGTAAATTTTACATCTGATATCAGAGGTTCATCACTTGAATGCAAATCGTTCACCCGGGGTCGTGTTTTAAACTTTTAATTGACTGATAAATTGATATGATTATGGGCTTTCATTCAAAAGATTAAGACGAAATGATAATACATAGCACAAGATTAATCATTTTTTAATAGCTATGAAATTTCCCGTGAAATTATTGACGAATGCGAGAGTGCACGAAAGAGCAATCTCTCTACCACAGAGGGGTTAGGGTTTTTTAACGATGTCGTAAGACGCGATGTGGAGATTTGATAAACCCCAAAAAATAAATTGTCTTTTTAATCAGATCCTTCAAGATAAATCCATCAAGAGGGTGCCTTAGTGCATGTATTGTTCCAAAGTGGCTGGAACAATAGGGAGGCAATTTCGCGATTTTCACTACCATGTGCTGAAGAGGTTTATCGTTATATTTCAGTAACCTTCACACACTTTAGAAAGAATTTCTGCATATATACATTATGTTTTATTTGCGTTTTAAATCTCAGGAAGATATACATAACAATATCATTGTCTCAGAAAGACGTGTCAATATTTATTTCATCTCGTTTGTCTACAAGGCGAATAAAGAAATTTTAATCACTTAATACAATTTGATAATGAACCATTCCTTGATACGGTTAAACTTCTCATCTCGAGAAAATCTATCTGGACAGGACAACGCCCAAACGTTAAACACGTGTTATATGCTGTATTATTGTAAAAGTAAATATATTCAAACGGTTAAAGAAAGAAACAGAGAGGTAATTTAGTACTAAACCATAACTATAATAATGATAGTCAATACTTGCTAATCTCGTGAATGTATTTATTTATCAAGGTGTTTTCTCTTCCTTAAGCTTTTATGTATTTTCAGAATATACAATTGCTGATCGAGCGAAACAATGAGAGAAAAAAGCCTGCTGTTTACATGCTGCAGTACCAAGCTCTTTATAATACGAACCATTCTCATCGATACTATTCAAATACACAGAAATCGATTATAACTTCAGCTCTCTTTGCTGTGTACCTCTTAAGACCTGTGACCTATTTGAAGCGAGGGTCGATTATACTCGACCCAAATTTAGTCTTTGATTGACATGTCATTGCATCTCCGAGATACACGTGCTAAGTTGGTATCTATACGTACTGAGTTGATATGTACCAGTGTTTCAGTACGTTGAGTATCTTGTAGATTACACAGATTACAACAAGTTAAGGCCTATTAAACATTATCCAGACCGTTCCGTTGTAGAAAACCAACTTTTTAAAAAGAGTTTTCCTGAAAATAATGATGCTAGAATTTTGGGAGCGACACGCGCCAAAGACCTCTGCCAAAAGATGTCCGACCAAACCCATATATGTGCTTGACCTGCATATTATCATGATATACTTATATCCAGTGGCGGATCCAGAGGGGGAGGGGTCAAAATATTATGCTAGAAAAAAGGTAAAAATAACCTATTTTGAGGATGGAACCCCCTTTGAAAACCAAAATTAATGGTAGACCCCCCCCCCTTTCAAAAATCCCTGGATCCACCCCTGTATATCCCAAATTTTATTTTAAAATTTCCATTTATGACAGAGGTAACGCGCGGGAACTGAATTGTGTGGAGTTTTCTAAGTCCAGGTACTGTGACGTTGACCAGATCCAGATAATATTTTGACCTGTGTATTCCCGCGATATATTTATATTCCAAATTTCAAATCAAAATGTCTATGTATGAGTAAGGTAATAAGCGGAAACTGTGAATTGTTGAAAATGTTCTAAATCCAAGGGACATAACTCTCAGAAAAATATCTGATCGGAATCATATATAACTGAGATAATGTGATGAAACTCTAAAATTGTTTGAAATTTTACGACCCCAATGGAGACACCTCTATCAAAATTAGCACACCTTGACTTGGATTGTCGCATGGTGTACCTATATACCAAATTGCAGTTGAATGTGTCCATCCTTAGCAAAGATAATAAGCAGAAACTGAATCATGAAGAAATGAAAGACTGATGGAAAAGGGTAGCACTATATATTCCAGCCATTTCATGACTTGGACACAGAAAATCTGTGATTACTCTATAACTTTTTTGTACATTCTAAAATCTTAGAATTTGATTTAATATTTACATCTCATATTGCTCCTGTTGATATCGGGTTAGTGTTTACTATTCATTTAATGACATTAATCAGTACTCTATACCACTCCATTATCTTAGGGAGTACGAAGTGCAGGCTGGTTCATTATCCAATGATAAAACAATCTCTGACACAGAGTCACATCAAACATCTTTGCATTAAAGAAATACGGAGCCTTATGATTGTATAAGGAGATCTCGTTATTTGTATAATAGCATGCATCTTATACGAGATGGTCAAACGGGAATAAAGTTGTTGTATTTTTTTTTTACTCGAAAAACTGATAATGAATTTTCTTTGATACAAAAGTGCTATGTTTTTTCGATAACATGTAGATTATTCTAGTTATGTGTGTTGTCTTCTGTGACATAGTTATGTGTTAATTGTCTTCTGTGACATAGTTATGTGTTAATTGTCTTCTGTGACATAGTTATGTGTTAATTATCTTCTGTGACATAGTTATGTGTGTTAATTGTCTTCTGTGACATAATTATGTGTGTTAATTGTCTTCTGTGACATAGTCATGTGTGTTGTCTTCTGTGACATAGTTATGTGTGTTGTCTTCTGTGACATAATTATGTGTGTTAATTATCTTCTGTGACATAGTTATGTGTGTTAATTGTCTTCTGTGACATAATTATGTGTGTTAATTGTCTTCTGTGACATAGTTATGTGTGTTAATTATCTTCTGTGACATAGTTATGTGTGTTAATTGTCTTCTGTGACATAATTATGTGTGTTAATTATCTTCTGTGACATAATTATGTGTGTTAATTATCTTCTGTGACATAGTTATGTGTGTTAATTGTCTTCTGTGACATAATTATGTGTGTTAATTGTCTTCTGTGACATAGTTATGTGTGTTGCCTTCTGTGACATAGTTATGTGTGTTGTCTTCTGTGACATAGTTATGTGTGTTAATTATCTTCTGTGACATAGTTATGTGTGTTAATTGTCTTCTGTGACATAATTATGTGTGTTAATTATCTTCTGTGACATAATTATGTGTGTTAATTATCTTCTGTGACATAGTTATGTGTGTTAATTGTCTTCTGTGACATAATTATGTGTGTTAATTGTCTTCTGTGACATAGTTATGTGTGTTGCCTTCTGTGACAGTTATGTGTGTTGTCTTCTGTGACATAGTTATGTGTGTTAATTGTCTTCTGTGACATAGTTATGTGAGTTGTCTTCTGTGACATAGTCATGTGTGTTAATTGTCTTCTGTGACATAGTTATGTGTGTTGTCTTCTGTGACATAGTTATGTGTGTTGTCTTCTGTGACATAGTTATGTGTGTTAATTATCTTCTGTGACATAATTATGTGTGTTAATTGTCTTCTGTGACATAGTTATGTGTGTTAATTGTCTTCTGTGACATAGTTATGTGTGTTAATTGTCTTCTGTGACATAGTTATGTGTGTTGTCTTCTGTGACATAGTTATGTGTGTTGTCTTCTGTGACATAGTTATGTGTGTTGTCTTCTGTGACATAGTTATGTGAGTTGCCTTCTGTGGCAGGGTAATTAGATAATGTTTCTTTTCTTAGTTTTACCTTGACTAATCTATATTTCTATAGTGACATTGAATAACTCCGGGATTGTTTTTTTTCCTCATAAACTTTAACTTTTGAAACTGGGTAATGACTGTGTATAAATACACGTGATCTACTCTTCATGTATAGGCTAATCGTGACCTAGTCTACATGTATACATAGACTAATCGTGACCTAGTTTACATGTATAGACTAATCGTGACCTAGTCTACATGTATACATAGACTAATCGTGACCTAGTCTACATGTATACATAGACTAATCGTGACCTAGTTTACATGTATACATAGACTAATCGTGAACTAGTTTACATGTATATATAGACTAATCGTGACCTAGTCTTCATGTATAGACTAATCGTGACCTAGTTTACATGTATAGACTAATCGTGACCTAGTTTACATGTATAAATAGACTAATCGTGACCTAGTTTATATGTATACATAGACTAATCGTGACCTAGTCTACATTTATACATAGACTAATCGTGATCTTGTCTACATATATACATAGACTAATCGTGATCTAGTTTACATGTATACATAGACTAATCGTGACCTAGTTTACATGTATAGGCTAATCGTGACCTAGTCTACATGTATACATAGGCTAATCGTGACATAGTCTACATGTATAGGCTAATCGTGACCTAGTTTACATATATACATAGACTAATCGTGACCTAGTTTACATGTATACATAGACTAATCGTGACCTAGTTGACATGTATATGCTAATAGTGACCTAGTTGACATGTATATATAGGCTAATAGTGACCTAGTCTACATATATACATAGGCTACTCGTGACCTAGTTTACATGTATAGGCTAATAGTGACCTAGTTTACATGTATACATAGGCTAATCGTGACCTAGTCTACATGTATACATAGACTAATAGTGACCTAGTCTACATGTATACATAGACTAATCGTGACCTAGTCTACATGAATAGGCTAATCGTGACCTAGCCTACATGTATAGGCTAATCGTGACCTAGTTTACATGTATACATAGACTAATCGTGACCTAGTTTCCATGTACACATAGACTAATCGTGACCTAGTTTTCATGTATACATAGGCTAATCGTGACCTAGTCTACATGTATACATAGACTAATCGTGACCTAGTCCACATGTATACATAGACTAATCGTGACCTAGTCTACATATATACATAGGCTAATCGTGACCTAGTCTACATGTATAGGCTAATCGTGACCTAGTCTACATGTATACATAGACTAATCGTGACCTAGTCTACATGTATAGGCTAATTGTGACCTAGTCTACATGTATACATAGACTAATCGTGACCTAGTCTACATGTATAGGCTAATCGTGACCTAGTCTACATGTATACATAGGCTAATCGTGACTTAGTTTACATACATACATAGACTAATTGTGACCTAGTTTACATATATACATAGGCTAATCGTGACCTAGTCTACATGTATACATAGACTAATCGTGACCTAGTCTACATGTATAGGCTAATCGTGACCTAGTCTACATGTATAGGCTAATAGTGACCTAGTTTACATGTATACATAGACTAATCGTGACCTAGTTTACATACATACATAGACTAATTGTGACCTAGTTTACATATATACATAGGTTAATCGTGACCTAGTCTACATGTATACATAGACTAATCGTGACCTAGTTTACATGTATACATAGACTAATCGTGACCTAGTCTACATGTATACATAGACTAATCGTGACCTAGTCTACATGTATACATAGACTAATCGTGACCTAGTCTACATGTATACATAGACTAATCGTGACCTAGTCTACATGTATACATAGACTAATCGTGACCTAGTCTACATGTATACATAGACTAATCGTGACCTAGTCTACATGTATACATAGACTAATCGTGACCTAGTCTACATGTATAGGCTAATAGTAACCTAGTTTACATATATACATAGACTAATAGTGACCTAGTTTACATATATACATAGACTAATCGTGACCTAGTCTACATATATACATAGGCTAATCGTGACCTAGTCTACATGTATACATAGGCTAATCGTGACCTAGTCTACATATATACATAGGCTAATCGTGACCTAGTCTACATGTATAGGCTAATCGTGACCTAGTCTACATGTATACATAGGCTAATCGTGACCTTGTCTACATATATACATAGGCTAATCGTGACCTAGTCTACATGTATACATAGGCTAATCGTGACCTAGTCTACATGTATACATAGACTAATCGTGACCTAGTCTACATGTATACATAGACTAATCGTGACCTAGTCTACATGTATAGGCTAATCGTGACCTAGTCTACATGTATACATAGACTAATCGTGACCTAGTCTACATGTATAGGCTAATAGTGACCTAGTTTACATATATACATAGACTAATCGTGACCTAGTTTTCATATATACATAGACTAATCGTGACCTAGTTTCCATGTATACATAGGCTAATCGTGACCTAGTTTACATACATAGGCTAATCGTGACCTAATCTACATATATATATATAGGCTAATTGTGACCTAGTTTACATATATACATAGGCTAATCGTGACCTAGTTTACATATATACATAGACTAATTGTGACCTAGTTTACATACATAGGCTAATCGTGACCTAATCTACATATATACATAGGCTAATCGTGACCTAGTCTACATATATACATAGACTAATCGTGACCTAGTCTACATATATACATAGACTAATCGTGACCTAGTCTACATATATACATAGGCTAATCGTGACCTAGTCTACATGTATACATAGACTAATGGTGACCTAGTTTACATATATACATAGACTAATCGTGACCTAGTCTACATATATACATAGACTAATCGTAACCTAGTCTACATGTATACATAGGCTAATCGTAACCTAGTCTACATGTATACATAGGCTAATCGTAACCTAGTCTACATGTATACATAGGCTAATCGTGACCTAGTCTACATGTATAGGCTAATCGTGACCTAGTTTACATGTATAGGCTAATCGTGACCTAGTTTACATGTATAGGCTAATAGTGACCTAGTTTACATGTATACATAAACTAATAGTGACCTAGTTTACATATATACATAGGCTAATCGTGACCTTGTATACATAGGCTAATCGTGACCTAGTTTACATGTATACATAGGCTAATCGTGACCTTGTCTACATATATACATAGGCTAATAGTGACCTTGTCTACATGTATACATAGGCTAATCGTGACCTAGTTTACATGTATAGACTAAAAGTGACCTAGTTTACATGTATACATAGACTAATCGTGACCTAGTTTACATGTATACATAGACTAATCGTGACCTAGTTTACATGTAGAGGCTAATCGTGACCTAGTCTACATGTATACATAGGCTAATCGTGACCTAGTTTACATATATACATAGGCTAATCGTGACCTAGTTAGCATGTATAGGCTAATAGTGACCTAGTTTACATATATACATAGGCTAATCGTGACCTTGTCTACATGTATACATAGGCTAATCGTGAACAATTCTACATGTATAGGCTAATCATGACCTAGTGCTCCGTTCAATTAATGTAAGCGTGCTCTGTTCAATTAATGTAAGCGTGCTCCGTTCAATTGATGTAAGCGTGCTCTGTTCAAGTAATGTAAGCGTGCTCCGTTCTAGTAGTGTAAGCGTGCTCCGTTCAAGTGATGTAAGCGTGCTCCGTTCAAGTAATGTAAGCGTGCTCTGTTCTAGTAGTGTAAGCGTGCTCTGTTCAAGTGATGTAAGCGTGCTCCGTTCTAGTAATGTAAGCGTGCTCTGTTCTAGTAATGTAAGCGTGCTCCGTTCTAGTAGTGTAAGCGTGCTCCGTTCTAGTAGTGTAAGCGTGCTCCGTTCTAGTTGTGTAAGCTTGCTCCGTTCTAGTAATGTAAGCGTGCTCCGTTCTAGTAGTGTAAGCGTGCTCCGTTCTAGTAGTGTAAGCGTGCTCCGTTCAATAGACTGGTGTGAAGAAGGTCGAGGTATATCATACAGACAGACAGACAGGCAGGCAGCAAAACGAACAGGCAGACAGACGGATATACAGACGAACAGACAGACAGACGTGTAGACAAACATACGGATGGATAAATATGCTGTAGATCGGTCCGCTGTAATTTTATCTTGATTACAGTCGAGGTACTACATGTTTGATTGAACGACGTTCTGGGCAATATTTCAGCCATTTTACGGCGCTGGTACTACTTATCGGACTAGAAAAAAGATTTATTTCATTTTATAAAAAGGTTACTATGGTGATTGGTTTGATTTATGTAAAATCAATGGATGGTTTCTACTCATAAATTCATCAAAGCATGCTGTTTTTTAGTTGCTTTTTTAAAAATACATGCAAGACTCAAAATGTATAGTTTTTGTTGGGACAATTTTCGTATAATCGCAGTACAACTTTATCTACTTAACGGTATTTTTTCTTGAAGCTGTTGTTCTTCTTACATTTCCGTACAGAATCTGAAATTGAAGTATATAAGCCTATCCAAATGACATTATCACAAATTTATTTCTTCGAGATAGAGCACTGAAGTAGCAGGTGATTTTAAGTTCATTGTGACGTCAATCAGACACAACATCGTTGTTTCCGTGTGATGTTCCGCAGACGGGAGTGCTAAAACAGGTCCTTCCTTCCCATGTTACACTTCGCCACCCAAATCCACATCACAGAGAAGCCAAAACCAGATGCTTGTTTTTACAAGTTACGCAAACACAATTCTAATCTCGATTCGACACTTATAGATCTAATTATCCATAAAAAAGGTGAAATAAAAAAAATAATAAAGTTCACTTCACTGTTCAATTCCTCGAAATGTTCATTTTTTATGTTTTCGTTTTAAATGAAAACACGGATTGCCATTTCTCCATCTTTTGACAGTTATTAGGGTTTGTTTTTTTTAAATGGCAGATGGGGCGGTATTTTGATAGTGTGTTCTGTTTGCAATGAAATAAAATGGTCATTTTTGGTGTGTTTTAAATATGAAGTATAAAAATTGGGATATATATGTCATACATAACCACAAAAATTCTTAAAACTCCTCCTACTGTTATGATTAAAAGTAATTATTTCATGCATAAAATTAACACACAAACGTTTACACTGAAGTATTGGTGTTTCCAGTGGTTGAAAGGCCATGCCATACACGTACTGATATTCTATTACTTATTCATTGCAGCGAAGGAAATACATGGATACTACTGCCCAATATTTTAAATGACATTGGCAAAATGATCATGGACTAGGGATCGTATTTGTCCCTACATGTTCTACACATACAGGTCCCGTGGGGATCCGGGTTAGAATAGTTCCTCAGTACCCCTCACTTGTCGTAAGAGGCGGTTAAATGGTGCGGTCCTTCGGATGAGACCGCCAAAACCGAGGCCCCGTGTCACAGCAGGTGTGGCGCGGTAAAGAAAGGCCGTAAGCACCGAGCATAGGCCTAAATTTTGCAGTCCTTCACTGGCAATGGTGACGTCTCCATGTGAGTGAAATATTCTCGAGTGGGACGTTAAACAATAATCAATCAATCTGCACATACAGTGATCTAATGAACTATATTACGACTGATGCCGTTTCCTGTTCAGAAAAAAAATTGCATATTTGTCGAATTCTGCAATATCTTTAGTAATAGAAGACGAAAGAAAAATGAGCATAATGATGTGCGTCTTCTTAGAAAAATTCTTGAATAAACACATTTTTTTTCTTCGGGTAAATCTGTTAACCTTGTTTCGTCTAGCATGAAAAATAACATACATTAGACATAATTCTTTCAAACATAAAAAAAGAATATTCAAAAAGGATATGACGGATGAGATGTGTGGGGTAAAAAGATATTAATTCTCTCGTCACAGCATCGAATGCTCCATTCCTCTGAACCTGTAACGTTCCTGCTGAGATAAGTCCGCCTAAATTCAGCATTTTTTAAACTCTGAGCACGAGATGATGGGAGCCATAATTACGAACTGTCAGTTTAACTTCATCCTACACAATAGAAATTAATCAGGGAGGCAAACTTCATTTATTACGTTTGTTTGAAGTCAGATTTTAACGACTCTCTTAGGCAATGAAGATAAAAACTTATAAATGGGGAAAAGTCATCTGCTGATAACAAGACTACAGACTCCCATTTCTCTACTAGAAGGAGGGAAAGTGCGGGAGGTTCTTGCTTATCTAACCTGCGGGGTAACAGTTAATTCGACATTTCAGTGCTTGTTAGCGATTCTGCCTCACTTTTTTTTGTAAATAACATGCCTGTATTATCATAATAAACTGATCTTTATTGATATAAGCAAACGTGCACACATCTCTCCCTCGCCATATTGTTTTCATCCGCTTGATAAAAATAGTGTAAATATCTTCTGTTATATGCGGAAGATGATTCCACAACATTGTGTGATCAAACGGGGAAGAAACGTGTTACGGAACACAAAAGATGAATAAGAATCTCAGAACACCTGTCACCTATGCTTGTGAAAAAACCCATTTACCATTGATCTATGCGGACCTTCGTTTGTTTTGACATCCCGAAGTCCTTTAAATCATCTTCCGCTGCACGGCACGAATTAGTAGAAATCCTATCGCCTTATAGCTGTCATCATCTAAAGGATTCTTGGCGAGAATATAGGCAATAACCTCAGAAACCACTAATTAGCGGTTAACTGCCGGAGTAAACAACTTTACAACACAGGTGTCGCTGTAACTGTTGAGTATTGTGTTCAATACATGCATGCGCGTTGTCGGCGGAGGGAAAATTCGTGGCGGCTTTCATGAAGTCAATGGCATTTATATGTAAAAAAAAAAAATACCGAATTTTTATTCATGTATTTGACAAATTATTTACAACGTCGCAATGAATTTCATTTCTCTGAATAGAGATCAACTTTGAGTATTTCGCCGAAGAGATAACATTAGAATCAAATCGAATACGTCATAACTTAAAAGCGTATCATTGAGTTGTATATTTACAAAACAAAAATAAAAAAAAAAAATAAAAAAAATAAAATCATGCATACGTTCGATTCCTTGAGTAGCTGTGTCTCGATCATTACATTTTCCAAAATACAGAATGTTCAAATAACTTTTATTTCACAGAAACAAACATTTTTCGTGTTGTTAATCACGAAAATCACATCTGAAAACTCATTTCAACACACTGGAGTAGATTGACGGCGATACTAGACTGTTGACTCTGCGCCGCTACCCGAACATCAGATCCGTCAAACGCGTACCTTACACTTCAAAGTTTGGGTCATTCACACAAATTGGATTGAGGATTTGATCTTAATGGAGAATCTCAGACGTTCATGTAGCAGAAAATTTGAAGGAAAACCTCAAAGCCTGCTGTAAAATACATATCAATCGACGCGTAGTCCAACAATTTAGAAAGTATTTGAAGAAGTGAAGTGAACACTTCAATCAAAGGTAAAATCTGATCAGAAACCTGAAAACGAGTCCCGGGAAAGTGATTAATTTAAAACGAAAGTTTACTAAAATACCTTGGTGTGTATATTTAATTACGTGCGCGTAATGAGTTCGTTACGTGAGACAAAGTTTAACTGATTAATAAACAAAGTGGGACTAAAATTATAGAAATGTTATGGTTTTCAAGGGGTAGCCTGTGATACGTAAGCCAACGTAACACTTTCACATACACGTGTTTGGTGTGGCTTGTGGTCAGACATATATGTTTTACAAATATTCGATGTAGTTTGCTGAATAGGAAATTGGTACTTTTGAAAATTAACTACACCAACTTTTGAAATCTCGTTCGTCAACAAAAGGCAAAAATTAACCCCCTGTCAAAGTAAAAATGCTAGTACAATACGATAATCACTTTTAGCGATTTTCGTTCCTTTTGGAATGTAATTGGTCGTAAGGACTAAATCATATCGGATACGTCCGCATGCAATTTAGAAGATGCCCAGTATCCGTTTACAATACTATCAAAGGGTGCTTAACATTTATTAACTGAGAAAAACTCGGGTGCAAAGGAATCTATCAATTTTTCGTACTTTAACTGCCGCCAGAGATGAAATTCACCAAGTCTGTGAACATAGCTTATTACCAATAAACAATACGCTATCAGAAACGTCCAACAGAGCGTCAGGTTGGCCATTCATTCACACGTAGGGATTACCATGGGACAAGGCGAAAAATTTAATTTCTTGTAACAACATAATAGTATGTAATGTAGGGAAAACCATAAAACAAATGATAAAACGTAACGATTTTTAAATTGATTAATCATAAATCACAAACCAAGGTCACAAATGAGATAAGACTAGTACATTGCAGAGTTCAAGTTGAAAATCCAGTGTGGGTACAAAAAGTTAAATAAAATCAAGTTTATTGAACATTTATCATAATTCATGACCAAGCATAAAGTTGCTGACAGATTGATGTACAACAGACTTAAAACAACATCTGCGTTTCGGTGGCGTACAAAATGGCATTTAAGTCAAAGAACGAAGAATATAAAGGCTATAGTAACTCACATCAGTTTGTTTAAAAAATGTGAATATCAGTCAAATATTCCATAATGTTTCGTAAAAACAAAACAATACATCAAACCGTCGCAGTTTCGTATCGTAACAGTGCTGAACACGTGATATGTAGCAGGTGGGGGTCAAGCATAAAAACATATCATCTATAAGAAAAAAAATATAATTTTTAAATTAAACAGTTATAAAAACCAATGGGAAAAGGAGAAAAATATTTCCACGATTTCTGAACCCCGTTTATACAAAAAATATTCAAAGACATTTATTTCTGAAGAAAAAAATATATGTTACCAAAACGAGGTGTGTGAAATCAAGCACTTCCTCGAATGTGTGCCATGCTGTGGATTCTGACGTCAGAGCTTTGTTTACACTGACGGTAAAATACATCAGCTGCAGCTCTTGGTTTTTCAAAGATTGATATATCAGTAGTTTTATGAAAACTGGTAGTCCCGTGACATACGTCATGCGTGCGAAACCCAAACTAGCGAAGTACATTCACGCATTGAATGATTATACCTGCAACTGCAAATGGAATAATAGGCTTGTTCGAGAGATATTGATTGTTTCTCAGAAGCATGTCGCATGCCTTTTCCGGATAACGGTGCCATATGAAATTTAAGCAGATTTTCAAATTTTCATCAATCATCCCAAGAAATTCTGAATATCGACATGCCACTGCTTCTCACAAAAGCTTAAGGTGTTCAGCCCAAGTTATTATACGATTATTTCTCCATGAAATATGCTCACATGCGCACTTTTGAAGAATATAAAGCTTCTTGAATTTCAAGGTAAGAAAATAATCATGGCAAAAGGCATTGTGAGTCATTAATACAAGGTCAAGGTTGAATCAGTCAAAGGCAGTCTTACAAAATAATGGCTTTGCATGTTCTTTAAGAGCAAGTGATGTCGGGTGGCGGGTACTTATCAGAATCATGCTAAATTGCTAATAGCTTTCCCGCAATCGAACTGTTATAAAAAATAATAATATTGTCTTTGTTCTACAAACAATGCACAAGGGTTGAAATTAGGTTAGCTGTTGAGGAAACTATTCATTACTTTCCAATCAGAAAATTCTTTCATCAGCTCGGTAGAAGAAAGACCTCTTTTCTGTTTCAGATCGAAAGCCGACTATTGAACGTGGAAAACCTAGTTTTTTCTTCACCGAATTGACATACATAAAGATAAAAGACACACTTTAAATGAGATGATGCTGCAACATAAAATTTCTATATCCAATTTGATGTAATCAATCCATCGAAATGAATATGGGATTTTAAATACCGTTATGAATTTTGATCATGGATTGGAATTCTTTTCCTTCCCCCTGGTTCATGTCTACGTGTCTTATATTATACATTCGGAAGGTGTCTGGGGGATTAATGTATTGTACATTCGGAAGATTTCTGCGGGATTAATGTTTTGTACATTCGGAAGTCGTCGCTCATGTTTAAATCGTCCATACCCTGTGGAGCGGTCTGATGTATAGATAGATCTGTAGTTATAGTACATCTGTAGTTATAGTACATCTGTAGTTATAGTACATCTGTAGTTATAGTACATCTGTAGTTATAATACATCTGTAGTTATAGTATATCTGTAGTTATAATACATCTGTAGTTATAGTACATCTGTAGTTATAGTACATCTGTAGTTATAGTACATCTGATAGATCTTTAGTTATAGTACATCTGTAGTTATAGTACATCTGTAGTTATAGTACATCTGTAGTTATAGTATATCTGTAGTTATAGTATATCTGTAGTTATAATACATCTGTAGTTATAGTATATCTGTAGTTATAGTACATCTGTAGTTATAGTACATCTGTAGTTATAGTACATCTGTAGTTATAGTACATCTGTAGTTATAGTACATCTGATAGATCTGTAGTTATAATACATCTGTAGTTATAATACATCTGTAGTTATAGTACATCTGTAGTTATAGTACATCTGTAGTTATAGTACATCTGTAGTTATAGTACATCTGTAGTTATAGTACATCTGATAGATCTGTAGTTATAGTACATCTGTAGTTATAGTACATCTGTAGTTATAGTACATCTGATAGATCTGTAGTTATAGTACATCTGTAGTTATAGTACATCTGTAGTTATAGTACATCTGTAGTTATAGTACATCTGTAGTTATAGTACATCTGTAGTTATAGTACATCTGATAGATCTGTAGTTATAGTACATCTGTAGTTATAGTACATCTGTAGTTATAGTACATCTGTAGTTATAGTACATCTGTAGTTATAATACATCTGTAGTTATAGTACATCTGTAGTTATAGTATATCTGTAGTTATAGTACATCTGTAGTTATAGTACATCTGTAGTTATAGTACATCTGATAGATCTGTAGTTATAGTACATCTGTAGTTATAGTACATCTGTAGTTATAGTACATCTGTAGTTATAGTACATCTGTAGTTATAGTAGATCTGTAGTTATAGTACATCTGATAGATCTGTAGTTATAGTACATCTGTAGTTATAGTACATCTGTAGTTATAGTACATCTGTAGTTATAGTACATCTGTAGTTATAGTACATCTGTAGTTATAGTATATCTGTAGTTATAGTACATCTGATAGATCTGTAGTTATAGTACATCTGATAGATCTGTAGTTATAATACATCTGTAGTTATAGTACATCTGTAGTTATAGTACATCTGATAGATCTGTAGTTATAGTACATCTGATAGATCTGTAGTTATAGTACATCTGTAGTTATAGTACATCTGTAGTTATAGTACATCTGATACATCTGTAGTTATAGTACATCTGTAGTTATAGTACATCTGTAGTTATAGTACATCTGTAGTTATAGTACATCTGTAGTTATAGTACATCTGTAGTTATAGTACATCTGATAGATCTGTAGTTATAGTACATCTGTAGTTATAGTACATCTGTAGTTATAGTACATCTGTAGTTATAGTACATCTGTAGTTATAGTACATCTGTAGTTATAGTACATCTGATAGATCTGTAGTTATAGTACATCTGTAGTTATAGTACATCTGTAGTTATAGTACATCTGTAGTTATAGTACATCTGTAGTTATAGTACATCTGTAGTTATAGTACATCTGTAGTTATAGTACATCTGATAGATCTGTAGTTATAGTACATCTGATAGATCTGTAGTTATAGTACATCTGTAGTTATAGTATATCTGTAGTTATAGTACATCTGTAGTTATAGTACATCTGTAGTTATAGTACATCTGTAGTTATAGTACATCTGTAGTTATAGTACATCTGTAGTTATAGTACATCTGTAGTTATAGTACATCTGTAGTTATAGTACATCTGTAGTTATAGTACATCTGTAGTTATAGTACATCTGTAGTTATAGTACATCTGTAGTTATAGTACATCTGTAGTTATAGTACATCTGTAGTTATAGTACATCTGTAGTTATAGTACATCTGTAGTTATAGTACATCTGTAGTTATAGTACATCTGTAGTTATAGTATATCTGTAGTTATAGTACATCTGTAGTTATAGTACATCTGTAGTTATAGTACATCTGATAGATCTGTAGTTATAGTACATCTGTAGTTATAGTACATCTGTAGTTATAGTACATCTGTAGTTATAGTACATCTGTAGTTATAGTACATCTGTAGTTATAGTACATCTGTAGTTATAGTACATCTGATAGATCTGTAGTTATAGTACATCTGTAGTTATAGTACATCTGTAGTTATAGTACATCTGTAGTTATAGTACATCTGTAGTTATAGTACATCTGTAGTTATAGTACATCTGTAGTTATAGTACATCTGTAGTTATAGTACATCTGATAGATCTGTAGTTATAGTACATCTGATAGATCTGTAGTTATAGTACATCTGTAGTTATAGTACATCTGTAGTTATAGTACATCTGTAGTTATAGTACATCTGTAGTTATAGTACATCTGTAGTTATAGTACATCTGTAGTTATAGTACATCTGTAGTTATAGTACATCTGTAGTTATAGTACATCTGTAGTTATAGTACATCTGATAGATCTGTAGTTATAGTACATCTGTAGTTATAGTACATCTGTAGTTATAGTACATCTGTAGTTATAGTACATCTGTAGTTATAGTACATCTGTAGTTATAGTACATCTGTAGTTATAGTACATCTGTAGTTATAGTACATCTGTAGTTATAGTACATCTGTAGTTATAGTACATCTGATAGATCTGTAGTTATAGTACATCTGTAGTTATAGTACATCTGTAGTTATAGTACATCTGTAGTTATAGTACATCTGTAGTTATAGTACATCTGTAGTTATAGTACATCTGTAGTTATAGTACATCTGTAGTTATAGTACATCTGATAGATCTGTAGTTATAGTACATCTGTAGTTATAGTACATCTGTAGTTATAGTACATCTGATAGATCTGTAGTTATAGTACATCTGTAGTTATAGTACATCTGTAGTTATAGTACATCTGTAGTTATAGTACATCTGTAGTTATAGTACATCTGATAGATCTGTAGTTATAGTACATCTGTAGTTATAGTACATCTGTAGTTATAGTACATCTGTAGTTATAGTACATCTGTAGTTATAGTACATCTGTAGTTATAGTACATCTGTAGTTATAGTACATCTGTAGTTATAGTACATCTGTAGTTATAGTACATCTGTAGTTATAGTACATCTGTAGTTATAGTACATCTGTAGTTATAGTACATCTGTAGTTATAGTACATCTGTAGTTATAGTACATCTGTAGTTATAGTACATCTGTAGTTATAGTACATCTGTAGTTATAGTACATCTGTAGTTATAGTACATCTGTAGTTATAGTACATCTGTAGTTATAGTACATCTGTAGTTATAGTACATCTGTAGTTATAGTACATCTGTAGTTATAGTACATCTGTAGTTATAGTACATCTGTAGTTATAGTACATCTGTAGTTATAGTACATCTGATAGATCTGTAGTTATAGTACATCTGTAGTTATAGTACATCTGTAGTTATAGTACATCTGTAGTTATAGTACATCTGTAGTTATAGTACATCTGTAGTTATAGTACATCTGTAGTTATAGTACATCTGTAGTTATAGTACATCTGTAGTTATAGTACATCTGTAGTTATAGTACATCTGTAGTTATAGTACATCTGTAGTTATAGTACATCTGATAGATCTGTAGTTATAGTACATCTGTAGTTATAGTACATCTGTTAATCTGTAGTTATAGTACATCTGTAGTTATAGTACATCTGTAGTTATAGTACATCTGTAGTTATAGTACATCTGTAGTTATAGTACATCTGTAGTTATAGTACATCTGTAGTTATAGTACATCTGATAGATCTGTAGTTATAGTACATCTGTAGTTATAGTACATCTGTAGTTATAGTACATCTGTAGTTATAGTACATCTGTAGTTATAGTACATCTGTAGTTAGACATCTGTAGTTATAGTACATCTGTAGTTATAGTACATCTGTAGTTATAGTACATCTGTAGTTATAGTACATCTGATAGATCTGTAGTTATAGTACATCTGTAGTTATAGTACATCTGATAGATCTGTAGTTATAGTACATCTGTAGTTATAGTACATCTGTAGTTATAGTACATCTGTAGTTATAGTACATCTGTAGTTATAGTACATCTGTAGTTATAGTACATCTGTAGTTATAGTACATCTGTAGTTATAGTACATCTGTAGTTATAGTACATCTGTAGTTATAGTACATCTGTAGTTATAGTACATCTGTAGTTATAGTACATCTGTAGTTATAGTACATCTGATAGATCTGTAGTTATAGTACATCTGTAGTTATAGTACATCTGTAGTTATAGTACATCTGTAGTTATAGTACATCTGTAGTTATAGTACATCTGTAGTTATAGTACATCTGTAGTTATAGTACATCTGTAGTTATAGTACATCTGTAGTTATAGTACATCTGTAGTTATAGTACATCTGTAGTTATAGTACATCTGTAGTTATAGTACATCTGTAGTTATAGTACATCTGTAGTTATAGTACATCTGTAGTTATAGTACATCTGATAGATCTGTAGTTATAGTACATCTGTAGTTATAGTACATCTGTAGTTATAGTACATCTGTAGTTATAGTACATCTGTAGTTATAGTACATCTGTAGTTATAGTACATCTGTAGTTATAGTACATCTGTAGATCTGTAGTTATAGTACATCTGTAGTTATAGTACATCTGTAGTTATAGTACATCTGTAGTTATAGTACATCTGTAGATCTGTAGTTATAGTACATCTGTAGTTATAGTACATCTGTAGTTATAGTACATCTGTAGTTATAGTACATCTGTAGTTATAGTACATCTGTAGTTATAGTACATCTGATAGATCTGTAGTTATAGTACATCTGTAGTTATAGTACATCTGATAGATCTGTAGTTATAGTACATCTGTAGTTATAGTACATCTGTAGTTATAGTACATCTGTAGTTATAGTACATCTGTAGTTATAGTACATCTGTAGTTATAGTACATCTGTAGTTATAGTACATCTGTAGTTATAGTACATCTGTAGTTATAGTACATCTGTAGTTATAGTACATCTGTAGTTATAGTACATCTGTAGTTATAGTACATCTGTAGTTATAGTACATCTGTAGTTATAGTACATCTGATAGAATCTGTAGTTATAGTACATCTGTAGTTATAGTACATCTGTAGTTATAGTACATCTGTAGTTATAGTACATCTGTAGTTATAGTACATCTGTAGTTATAGTACATCTGATAGATCTGTAGTTATAGTACATCTGTAGTTATAGTACATCTGTAGTTATAGTACATCTGTAGTTATAGTACATCTGTAGTTATAGTACATCTGTAGTTATAGTACATCTGATAGATCTGTAGTTATAGTACATCTGTAGTTATAGTACATCTGTAGTTATAGTACATCTGTAGTTATAGTACATCTGTAGTTATAGTACATCTGTAGTTATAGTACATCTGTAGTTATAGTACATCTGTAGTTATAGTACATCTGTAGTTATAGTACATCTGTAGTTATAGTACATCTGATAGTCTGTAGTTATAGTACATCTGTAGTTATAGTACATCTGTAGTTATAGTACATCTGTAGTTATAGTACATCTGATAGATCTGTAGTTATAGTACATCTGTAGTTATAGTACATCTGTAGTTATAGTACATCTGTAGTTATAGTACATCTGTAGTTATAGTACATCTGTAGTTATAGTACATCTGATAGATCTGTAGTTATAGTACATCTGTAGTTATAGTACATCTGTAGTTATAGTACATCTGTAGTTATAGTACATCTGTAGTTATAGTACATCTGTAGTTATAGTACATCTGATAGATCTGTAGTTATAGTACATCTGTAGTATAGTACATCTGTAGTTATAGTACATCTGTAGTTATAGTACATCTGTAGTTATAGTACATCTGTAGTTATAGTACATCTGTAGTTATAGTACATCTGTAGTTATAGTACATCTGTAGTTATAGTACATCTGTAGTTATAGTACATCTGATAGATCTGTAGTTATAGTACATCTGTAGTTATAGTACATCTGTAGTTATAGTACATCTGTAGTTATAGTACATCTGATAGATCTGTAGTTATAGTACATCTGTAGTTATAGTACATCTGTAGTTATAGTAATCTGTAGTTATAGTACATCTGTAGTTATAGTACATCTGTAGTTATAGTACATCTGTAGTTATAGTACATCTGTAGTTATAGTACATCTGTAGTTATAGTACATCTGTAGTTATAGTACATCTGATAGATCTGTAGTTATAGTACATCTGTAGTTATAGTACATCTGTAGTTATAGTACATCTGTAGTTATAGTACATCTGTAGTTATAGTACATCTGTAGTTATAGTACATCTGTAGTTATAGTACATCTGTAGTTATAGTACATCTGTAGTTATAGTACAATCTGTAGTTATAGTACATCTGTAGTTATAGTACATCTGTAGTTATAGTACATCTGATAGATCTGTAGTTATAGTACATCTGTAGTTATAGTACATCTGTAGTTATAGTACATCTGTAGTTATAGTACATCTGTAGTTATAGTACATCTGTAGTTATAGTACATCTGTAGTTATAGTACATCTGTAGTTATAGTACATCTGTAGTTATAGTACATCTGTAGTTATAGTACATCTGTAGTTATAGTACATCTGTAGTTATAGTACATCTGTAGTTATAGTACATCTGATAGATCTGTAGTTATAGTACATCTGTAGTTATAGTACATCTGATAGATCTGTAGTTATAGTACATCTGTAGTTATAGTACATCTGATAGATCTGTAGTTATAGTACATCTGATAGATCTGTAGTTATAGTACATCTGTAGTTATAGTACATCTGTAGTTATAGTACATCTGTAGTTATAGTACATCTGTAGTTATAGTACATCTGTAGTTATAGTACATCTGTAGTTATAGTACATCTGTAGTTATAGTACATCTGTAGTTATAGTACATCTGATAGATCTGTAGTTATAGTACATCTGTAGTTATAGTACATCTGTAGTTATAGTACATCTGATAGATCTGTAGTTATAGTACATCTGTAGTTATAGTACATCTGTAGTTATAGTACATCTGTAGTTATAGTACATCTGTAGTTATAGTACATCTGTAGTTATAGTACATCTGATAGATCTGTAGTTATAGTACATCTGTAGTTATAGTACATCTGATAGATCTGTAGTTATAGTACATCTGTAGTTATAGTACATCTGTAGTTATAGTACATCTGTAGTTATAGTACATCTGTAGTTATAGTACATCTGTAGTTATAGTACATCTGTAGTTATAGTACATCTGATAGATCTGTAGTTATAGTACATCTGTAGTTATAGTACATCTGTAGTTATAGTACATCTGTAGTTATAGTACATCTGTAGTTATAGTACATCTGTAGTTATAGTACATCTGTAGTTATAGTACATCTGTTAGATCTGTAGTTATAGTACATCTGTAGTTCTGTAGTTATAGTACATCTGTAGTTATAGTACATCTGTAGTTATAGTACATCTGATAGATCTGTAGTTATAGTACATCTGTAGTTATAGTACATCTGTAGTTATAGTACATCTGTAGTTAT
Organism: Ostrea edulis; assembly: GCF_947568905.1. Taxonomy (NCBI): domain Eukaryota; kingdom Metazoa; phylum Mollusca; class Bivalvia; order Ostreida; family Ostreidae; genus Ostrea; species Ostrea edulis. The sequence goes on from NC_079166.1 coordinate 1,868,585, forward strand.
AGTACATCTGTAGTTATAGTACATCTGATAGATCTGTAGTTATAGTACATCTGTAGTTATAGTACATCTGTAGTTATAGTACATCTGTAGATTGTAGTTATAGTACATCTGTAGTTATAGTACATCTGTAGTTATAGTACATCTGTAGTTATAGTACATCTGTAGTTATAGTACATCTGATAGATCTGTAGTTATAGTACATCTGTAGTTATAGTACATCTGTAGTTATAGTACATCTGTAGTTATAGTACATCTGTAGTTATAGTACATCTGTAGTTATAGTACATCTGTAGTTATAGTACATCTGTAGTTATAGTACATCTGTAGTTATAGTACATCTGTAGTTATAGTACATCTGTAGTTATAGTACATCTGTAGTTATAGTACATCTGTAGTTATAGTACATCTGTAGTTATAGTACATCTGTAGTTATAGTACATCTGTAGTTATAGTACATCTGATAGATCTGTAGTTATAGTACATCTGTAGTTATAGTACATCTGATAGATCTGTAGTTATAGTACATCTGTAGTTATAGTACATCTGTAGTTATAGTACATCTGTAGTTATAGTACATCTGTAGTTATAGTACATCTGATAGATCTGTAGTTATAGTACATCTGTAGTTATAGTACATCTGTAGTTATAGTACATCTGATAGATCTGTAGTTATAGTACATCTGTAGTTATAGTACATCTGTAGATCTGTAGTTATAGTACATCTGTAGTTATAGTACATCTGTAGTTATAGTACATCTGTAGTTATAGTACATCTGTAGTTATAGTACATCTGTAGTTATAGTACATCTGTAGTTATAGTACATCTGATAGATCTGTAGTTATAGTACATCTGTAGTTATAGTACATCTGATAGATCTGTAGTTATAGTACATCTGTAGTTATAGTACATCTGTAGTTATAGTACATCTGTAGTTATAGTACATCTGTAGTTATAGTACATCTGATAGATCTGTAGTTATAGTACATCTGTAGTTATAGTACATCTGTAGTTATAGTACATCTGATAGATCTGTAGTTATAGTACATCTGTAGTTATAGTACATCTGTAGTTATAGTACATCTGTAGTTATAGTACATCTGTAGTTATAGTACATCTGTAGTTATAGTACATCTGTAGTTATAGTACATCTGTAGTTATAGTACATCTGTAGTTATAGTACATCTGTAGTTATAGTACATCTGTAGTTATAGTACATCTGTAGTTATAGTACATCTGTAGTTATAGTACATCTGATAGATCTGTAGTTATAGTACATCTGTAGTTATAGTACATCTGTAGTTATAGTACATCTGTAGTTATAGTACATCTGTTAGATCTGTAGTTATAGTACATCTGTAGTTATAGTACATCTGTAGTTATAGTACATCTGTAGTTATAGTACATCTGTAGTTATAGTACATCTGTAGTTATAGTACATCTGTAGTTATAGTACATCTGTAGTTATAGTACATCTGTAGTTATAGTACATCTGTAGTTATAGTACATCTGTAGTTATAGTACATCTGTAGTTATAGTACATCTGTAGTTATAGTACATCTGTAGTTATAGTACATCTGATAGATCTGTAGTTATAGTACATCTGTAGTTATAGTACATCTGTAGTTATAGTACATCTGTAGTTATAGTACATCTGTAGTTATAGTACATCTGTAGTTATAGTACATCTGTAGTTATAGTACATCTGTAGTTATAGTACATCTGATAGATCTGTAGTTATAGTACATCTGTAGTTATAGTACATCTGTAGTTATAGTACATCTGATAGATCTGTAGTTATAGTACATCTGTAGTTATAGTACATCTGTAGTTATAGTACATCTGATAGATCTGTAGTTATAGTACATCTGATAGATCTGTAGTTATAGTACATCTGTAGTTATAGTACATCTGTAGTTATAGTACATCTGTAGTTATAGTACATCTGTAGTTATAGTACATCTGTAGTTATAGTACATCTGTAGTTATAGTACATCTGTAGTTATAGTACATCTGTAGTTATAGTACATCTGTAGTTTATAGTACATCTGTAGTTATAGTACATCTGTAGTTATAGTACATCTGTAGTTATAGTACATCTGATAGATCTGTAGTTATAGTACATCTGTAGTTATAGTACATCTGTAGTTATAGTACATCTGTAGTTATAGTACATCTGTAGTTATAGTACATCTGTAGTTATAGTACATCTGTAGTTATAGTACATCTGTAGTTATAGTACATCTGATAGATCTGTAGTTATAGTACATCTGTAGTTATAGTACATCTGATAGATCTGTAGTTATAGTACATCTGTAGTTATAGTACATCTGTAGTTATAGTACATCTGTAGTTATAGTACATCTGTAGTTATAGTACATCTGTAGTTATAGTACATCTGTAGTTATAGTACATCTGTAGTTATAGTACATCTGTAGTTATAGTACATCTGTAGTTATAGTACATCTGTAGTTAGTACATCTGTAGTTATAGTACATCTGTAGTTATAGTACATCTGATAGATCTGTAGTTATAGTACATCTGTAGTTATAGTACATCTGTAGTTATAGTACATCTGTAGTTATAGTACATCTGTAGTTATAGTACATCTGTAGTTATAGTACATCTGTAGTTATAGTACATCTGTAGATCTGTAGTTATAGTACATCTGTAGTTATAGTACATCTGTAGTTATAGTACATCTGTAGTTATAGTACATCTGTAGTTATAGTACATCTGTAGTTATAGTACATCTGTAGTTATAGTACATCTGTAGTTATAGTACATCTGTAGTTATAGTACATCTGTAGTTATAGTACATCTGTAGTTATAGTACATCTGTAGTTATAGTACATCTGTAGTTATAGTACATCTGTAGTTATAGTACATCTGTAGTTATAGTACATCTGTAGTTATAGTACATCTGTAGTTATAGTACATCTGTAGTTATAGTACATCTGTAGTTATAGTACATCTGTAGTTATAGTACATCTGTAGTTATAGTACATCTGTAGTTATAGTACATCTGTAGTTATAGTACATCTGTAGTTATAGTACATCTGTAGTTATAGTACATCTGTAGTTATAGTACATCTGTAGTTATAGTACATCTGTAGTTATAGTACATCTGTAGTTATAGTACATCTGTAGTTATAGTACATCTGTAGTTATAGTACATCTGTAGTTATAGTACATCTGTAGTTATAGTACATCTGTAGTTATAGTACATCTGTAGTTATAGTACATCTGTAGTTATAGTACATCTGTAGTTATAGTACATCTGTAGTTATAGTACATCTGTAGTTATAGTACATCTGTAGTTATAGTACATCTGATAGATCTGTAGTTATAGTACATCTGTAGTTATAGTACATCTGATAGATCTGTAGTTATAGTACATCTGTAGTTATAGTACATCTGTAGTTATAGTACATCTGTAGTTATAGTACATCTGTAGTTATAGTACATCTGTAGTTATAGTACATCTGTAGTTATAGTACATCTGTAGTTATAGTACATCTGTAGTTATAGTACATCTGTAGTTATAGTACATCTGTAGTTATAGTACATCTGTAGTTATAGTACATCTGTAGTTATAGTACATCTGTAGTTATAGTACATCTGTAGTTATAGTACATCTGTAGTTATAGTACATCTGTAGTTATAGTACATCTGATAGATCTGTAGTTATAGTACATCTGTAGTTATAGTACATCTGTAGTTATAGTACATCTGTAGTTATAGTACATCTGTAGTTATAGTACATCTGTAGTTATAGTACATCTGTAGTTATAGTACATCTGTAGTTATAGTACATCTGTAGTTATAGTACATCTGTAGTTATAGTACATCTGTAGTTATAGTACATCTGATAGATCTGTAGTTATAGTACATCTGTAGTTAGTACATCTGTACATCTGTAGTTATAGTACATCTGTAGTTATAGTACATCTGATAGATCTGTAGTTATAGTACATCTGATAGATCTGTAGTTATAGTACATCTGTAGTTATAGTACATCTGTAGTTATAGTACATCTGTAGTTATAGTACATCTGTAGTTATAGTACATCTGTAGTTATAGTACATCTGTAGTTATAGTACATCTGTAGTTATAGTACATCTGTAGTTATAGTACATCTGATAGATCTGTAGTTATAGTACATCTGTAGTTATAGTACATCTGTAGTTATAGTACATCTGATAGATCTGTAGTTATAGTACATCTGTAGTTATAGTACATCTGTAGTTATAGTACATCTGTAGTTATAGTACATCTGTAGTTATAGTACATCTGATAGATCTGTAGTTATAGTACATCTGAGTCTGTAGTTATAGTACATCTGTAGTTATAGTACATCTGTAGTTATAGTACATCTGTTAGATCTGTAGTTATAGTACATCTGTAGTTATAGTACATCTGTAGTTATAGTACATCTGTAGTTATAGTATATCTGTAGTTATAGTACATCTGTAGTTATAGTACATCTGATAGATCTGTAGTTATAGTACATCTGTAGTTATAGTACATCTGTAGTTATAGTACATCTGTAGTTATAGTACATCTGTAGTTATAGTACATCTGTAGTTATAGTACATCTGTAGTTATAGTACATCTGATAGATCTGTAGTTATAGTACATCTGTAGTTATAGTACATCTGTAGTTATAGTACATCTGTAGTTATAGTACATCTGTAGTTATAGTACATCTGATAGATCTGTAGTTATAGTACATCTGTAGTTATAGTACATCTGTAGTTATAGTACATCTGTAGTTATAGTACATCTGTAGTTATAGTACATCTGATAGATCTGTAGTTATAGTACATCTGTAGTTATAGTACATCTGTAGTTATAGTACATCTGTAGTTATAGTACATCTGTAGTTATAGTACATCTGTAGTTATAGTACATCTGTAGTTATAGTAGATCTGTAGTTATAGTACATCTGTATAGTATCTGTAGTTATAGTACATCTGTAGTTATAGTACATCTGTAGTTATAGTAATCTGTAGTTATAGTACATCTGTAGTTATAGTACATCTGTAGTTATAGTACATCTGTAGTTATAGTACATCTGTAGTTATAGTACATCTGATAGATCTGTAGTTATAGTACATCTGTAGTTATAGTACATCTGTAGTTATAGTACATCTGTAGTTATAGTACATCTGTAGTTATAGTAATCTGTAGTTATAGTACATCTGATAGATCTGTAGTTATAGTACATCTGTAGTTATAGTACATCTGATAGATCTGTAGTTATAGTACATCTGTAGTTATAGTACATCTGTAGTTATAGTACATCTGTAGTTATAGTACATCTGTAGTTATAGTACATCTGTAGTTATAGTACATCTGTAGTTATAGTACATCTGTAGTTATAGTACATCTGTAGTTATAGTAATCTGTAGATCTGTAGTTATAGTACATCTGTAGTTATAGTACATCTGTAGTTATAGTACATCTGATAGATCTGTAGTTATAGTACATCTGTAGTTATAGTACATCTGATAGATCTGTAGTTATAGTACATCTGTAGTTATAGTACATCTGTAGTTATAGTACATCTGTAGTTATAGTACATCTGTAGTTATAGTACATCTGTAGTTATAGTACATCTGTAGTTATAGTACATCTGATAGATCTGTAGTTATAGTACATCTGTAGTTATAGTACATCTGTAGTTAGTATAGTACATCTGTAGTTATAGTACATCTGTAGTTATAGTACATCTGTAGTTATAGTACATCTGTAGTTATAGTACATCTGATAGATCTGTAGTTATAGTACATCTGTAGTTATAGTACATCTGTAGTTATAGTACTGGATAGTCTGTAGTTATAGTACATCTGTAGTTATAGTACATCTGTAGTTATAGTACATCTGTAGTTATAGTACATCTGTAGTTATAGTACATCTGTAGTTATAGTACATCTGTAGTTATAGTACATCTGTAGTTATAGTACATCTGTAGTTATAGTACATCTGTAGTTATAGTACATCTGTAGTTATAGTACATCTGTAGTTATAGTACATCTGTAGTTATAGTACATCTGTAGTTATAGTACATCTGTAGTTATAGTACATCTGTAGTAGTTATAGTACATCTGTAGTTATAGTACATCTGTAGTTATAGTACATCTGTAGTTATAGTACATCTGTAGTTATAGTACATCTGTAGTTATAGTACATCTGTAGTTATAGTACATCTGTAGTTATAGTACATCTGTAGTTATAGTACATCTGTAGTTATAGTACATCTGTAGTTATAGTACATCTGTAGTTATAGTACATCTGTAGTTATAGTACATCTGTAGTTATAGTACATCTGTAGTTATAGTACATCTGTAGTTATAGTACATCTGTAGTTATAGTACATCTGTAGTTATAGTACATCTGTAGTTATAGTACATCTGTAGTTATAGTACATCTGATAATCTGTAGTTATAGTACATCTGTAGTTATAGTACATCTGTAGTTATAGTACATCTGTAGTTATAGTACATCTGTAGTTATAGTACATCTGTAGTTATAGTACATCTGTAGTTATAGTACATCTGTAGTTATAGTACATCTGTAGTTATAGTACATCTGTAGTTATAGTACATCTGATAGATCTGTAGTTATAGTACATCTGTAGTTATAGTACATCTGTAGTTATAGTACATCTGATAGATCTGTAGTTATAGTACATCTGTAGTTATAGTACATCTGTAGTTATAGTACATCTGATAGATCTGTAGTTATAGTACATCTGTAGTTATAGTACATCTGTAGTTATAGTACATCTGTAGTTATAGTACATCTGTAGTTATAGTACATCTGTAGTTATAGTACATCTGTAGTTATAGTACATCTGTAGTTATAGTACATCTGTAGTTATAGTACATCTGATAGATCTGTAGTTATAGTACATCTGTAGTTATAGTACATCTGTAGTTATAGTACATCTGTAGTTATAGTACATCTGTAGTTATAGTACATCTGTAGTTATAGTACATCTGTAGTTATAGTACATCTGTAGTTATAGTACATCTGATAGATCTGTAGTTATAGTACATCTGTAGTTATAGTACATCTGATAGATCTGTAGTTATAGTACATCTGTAGTTATAGTACATCTGTAGTTATAGTACATCTGTAGTTATAGTACATCTGTAGTTATAGTACATCTGTAGTTATAGTACATCTGTAGTTATAGTACATCTGTAGTTATAGTACATCTGTAGTTATAGTACATCTGTAGTTATAGTACATCTGATAGATCTGTAGTTATAGTACATCTGTAGTTATAGTACATCTGATAGATCTGTAGTTATAGTACATCTGTAGTTATAGTACATCTGTAGTTATAGTACATCTGTAGTTATAGTACATCTGTAGTTATAGTACATCTGTAGTTATAGTACATCTGTAGTTATAGTACATCTGATAGATCTGTAGTTATAGTACATCTGTAGTTATAGTACATCTGTAGTTATAGTACATCTGTAGTTATAGTACATCTGATAGATCTGTAGTTATAGTACATCTGTAGTTATAGTACATCTGTAGTTATAGTACATCTGTAGTTATAGTAATCTGATAGATCTGTAGTTATAGTACATCTGTAGTTATAGTACATCTGTAGTTATAGTACATCTGTAGTTATAGTACATCTGTAGTTATAGTACATCTGTAGTTATAGTACATCTGTAGTTATAGTACATCTGATAGATCTGTAGTTATAGTACATCTGATAGATCTGTAGTTATAGTACATCTGTAGTTATAGTACATCTGTTATAGATCTGTAGTTATAGTACATCTGATAGATCTGTAGTTATAGTACATCTGTAGTTATAGTACATCTGATAGATCTGTAGTTATAGTACATCTGATAGATCTGTAGTTATAGTACATCTGTAGTTATAGTACATCTGTAGTTATAGTACATCTGTAGTTATAGTACATCTGTAGTTATAGTACATCTGTAGTTATAGTACATCTGTAGTTATAGTACATCTGTAGTTATAGTACATCTGTAGTTATAGTACATCTGTAGTTATAGTACATCTGTAGTTATAGTACATCTGTAGTTATAGTACATCTGTAGTTATAGTACATCTGTAGTTATAGTACATCTGTAGTTATAGTACATCTGTAGTTTATAGTACATCTGTAGTTATAGTACATCTGTAGTTATAGTACATCTGTAGTTATAGTACATCTGTAGTTATAGTACATCTGTTAGATCTGTAGTTATAGTACATCTGTAGTTATAGTACATCTGTAGTTATAGTACATCTGATAGATCTGTAGTTATAGTACATCTGTAGTTATAGTACTATCTGTAGTTATAGTACATCTGATAGATCTGTAGTTATAGTACATCTGTAGTTATAGTACATCTGTAGTTATAGTACATCTGTAGTTATAGTACATCTGTAGTTATAGTACATCTGTAGTTATAGTACATCTGATAGATCTGTAGTTATAGTACATCTGTAGTTATAGTACATCTGATTAGATCTGTAGTTATAGTACATCTGATAGATCTGTAGTTATAGTACATCTGTAGTTATAGTACATCTGATAGATCTGTAGTTATAGTACATCTGTAGTTATAGTACATCTGTAGTTATAGTACATCTGATAGA
>NC_079166.1:1877423-2024923 GCF_947568905.1 Ostrea edulis
TCTGTAGTATAGTACATCTGTAGTTATAGTACATCTGTAGTTATAGTACATCTGTAGTTATAGTACATCTGTAGTTATAGTACATCTGTAGTTATAGTACATCTGTAGTTATAGTACATCTGTAGTTATAGTACATCTGATAGATCTGTAGTTATAGTACATCTGTAGTTATAGTACATCTGTAGTTATAGTACATCTGTAGTTATAGTACATCTGTAGTTATAGTACATTAAATCTGTAGTTATAGTACATCTGATAGATCTGTAGTTATAGTACATCTGTAGTTATAGTACATCTGTAGTTATAGTACATCTGTAGTTATAGTACATCTGTAGTTATAGTACATCTGTAGTTATAGTACATCTGTAGTTATAGTACATCTGTAGTCTGTAGTTATAGTACATCTGTAGTTATAGTACATCTGTAGTTATAGTACATCTGTAGTTATAGTACATCTGTAGTTATAGTACATCTGTAGTTATAGTACATCTGTAGTTATAGTACATCTGTAGTTATAGTACATCTGTAGTTATAGTACATCTGTAGTTATAGTACATCTGTAGTTATAGTACATCTGTAGTTATAGTACATCTGTAGTTATAGTACATCTGTAGTTATAGTACATCTGTAGTTATAGTACATCTGTAGTTATAGTACATCTGTAGTTATAGTACATCTGTAGTTATAGTACATCTGTAGTTATAGTACATCTGTAGTTATAGTACATCTGTAGTTATAGTACATCTGTAGTTATAGTACATCTGTAGTTATAGTACATCTGTAGTTATAGTACATCTGTAGTTATAGTACATCTGTAGTTATAGTACATCTGATAGATCTGTAGTTATAGTACATCTGTAGTTATAGTACATCTGATAGATCTGTAGTTATAGTACATCTGATAGATCTGTAGTTATAGTACATCTGTAGTTATAGTACATCTGTAGTTATAGTACATCTGTAGTTATAGTACATCTGTAGTTATAGTACATCTGTAGTTATAGTACATCTGTAGTTATAGTACATCTGTAGTTATAGTACATCTGTAGTTATAGTACATCTGTAGTTATAGTACATCTGTAGTTATAGTACATCTGTAGTTATAGTACATCTGTAGTTATAGTACATCTGTAGTTATAGTACATCTGTAGTTATAGTACATCTGTAGTTATAGTACATCTGTAGATCTGTAGTATAGTACATCTGTAGTTATAGTACATCTGTAGTTATAGTACATCTGTAGTTATAGTACATCTGTAGTTATAGTACATCTGTAGTTATAGTACATCTGTAGTTATAGTACATCTGATAGATCTGTAGTTATAGTACATCTGTAGTTATAGTACATCTGTAGTTATAGTACATCTGTAGTTATAGTAGTACATCTGTAGTTATAGTACATCTGTAGTTATAGTACATCTGTAGTTATAGTACATCTGTAGTTATAGTACATCTGTAGTTATAGTACATCTGTAGTTATAGTACATCTGTAGTTATAGTACATCTGTAGTTATAGTACATCTGTAGTTATAGTACATCTGTAGTTATAGTACATCTGTAGTTATAGTACATCTGTAGTTATAGTACATCTGTAGTTATAGTACATCTGTAGTTATAGTACATCTGTAGTTATAGTACATCTGTAGTTATAGTACATCTGTAGTTATAGTACATCTGTAGTTATAGTACATCTGTAGTTATAGTACATCTGTAGTTATAGTACATCTGTAGTTATAGTACATCTGATAGTCTGTAGTTATAGTACATCTGTAGTTATAGTACATCTGTAGTTATAGTACATCTGTAGTTATAGTACATCTGTAGTTATAGTACATCTGTAGTTATAATACATCTGTAGTTATAGTACATCTGTAGTTATATAGTACATCTGTAGTTATAGTACATCTGTAGTTATAGTACATCTGTAGTTATAGTACATCTGTAGTTATAGTACATCTGTAGTTATAGTACATCTGTAGTTATAGTACATCTGTAGTTATAGTACATCTGTAGTTATAGTACATCTGTAGTTATAGTACATCTGATAGATCTGTAGTTATAGTACATCTGTAGTTATAGTACATCTGTAGTTATAGTACATCTGTAGTTATAGTACATCTGTAGTTATAGTACATCTGTAGTTATAGTACATCTGTAGTTATAGTACATCTGTAGTTATAGTACATCTGATAGAATCTGTAGTTATAGTACATCTGTAGTTATAGTACATCTGTAGTTATAGTACATCTGTAGTTATAGTACATCTGTAGTTATAGTACATCTGATAGATCTGTAGTTATAGTACATCTGTAGTTATAGTACATCTGATAGATCTGTAGTTATAGTACATCTGTAGTTATAGTACATCTGATAGATCTGTAGTTATAGTACATCTGATAGATCTGTAGTTATAGTACATCTGTAGTTATAGTACATCTGTAGTTATAATACATCTGTAGTTATAGTACATCTGTAGTTATAGTACATCTGTAGTTATAGTACATCTGTAGTTATAGTACATCTGTAGTTATAGTACATCTGTAGTTATAGTACATCTGTAGTTATAGTACATCTGTAGTTATAGTACATCTGTAGTTATAATACATCTGTAGTTATAGTACATCTGTAGTTATAGTACATCTGATAGATCTGTAGTTATAGTACATCTGTAGTTATAGTACATCTGTAGTTATAGTACATCTGTAGTTATAGTACATCTGTAGTTATAGTACATCTGTAGTTATAGTACATCTGTAGTTATAGTACATCTGATAGATCTGTAGTTATAATACATCTGTAGTTATAGTACATCTGTAGTTATAGTACATCTGATAGATCTGTAGATATAGTACATCTGTAGTTATAGTACATCTGTAGTTATAGTACATCTGTAGTTATAGTACATCTGTAGTTATAGTACATCTGTAGTTATAATACATCTGTAGTTATAGTACATCTGTAGTTATAGTACATCTGTAGTTATAGTACATCTGTAGTTATAATACATCTGTAGTTATAGTACATCTGTAGTTATAGTACATCTGTAGTTATAGTACATCTGTAGTTATAGTACATCTGTAGTTATAGTACATCTGTAGTTATAGTACATCTGTAGTTATAGTACATCTGTAGTTATAGTACATCTGTAGTTATAGTACATCTGTAGTTATAATACATCTGTAGTTATAGTACATCTGTAGTTATAGTACATCTGTAGTTATAGTACATCTGTAGTTATAGTACATCTGTAGTTATAGTACATCTGTAGTTATAATACATCTGTAGTTATAGTACATCTGTAGTTATAGTACATCTGTAGTTATAGTACATCTGTAGTTATAGTACATCTGTAGTTATAGTACATCTGTAGTTATAGTACATCTGTAGTTATAGTACATCTGATAGATCTGTAGTTATAGTACATCTGTAGTTATAGTACATCTGTAGTTATAGTACATCTGATAGATCTGTAGTTATAGTACATCTGTAGTTATAGTACATCTGTAGTTATAGTACATCTGTAGTTATAGTACATCTGTAGTTATAGTACATCTGTAGTTATAGTACATCTGTAGTTATAGTACATCTGTAGTTATAGTACATCTGTAGTTATAGTACATCTGTAGTTATAGTACATCTGTAGTTATAGTACATCTGTAGTTATAGTACATCTGTAGTTATAGTACATCTGATAGATCTGTAGTTATAGTACATCTGTAGTTATAGTACATCTGTAGTTATAGTACATCTGTAGTTATAGTACATCTGTAGTTATAGTACATCTGTAGTTATAGTACATCTGTAGTTATAGTACATCTGTAGTTATAGTACATCTGATAGATCTGTAGTTATAGTACATCTGTAGTTATAGTACATCTGATAGATCTGTAGTTATAGTACATCTGTAGTTATAGTACATCTGTAGTTATAGTACATCTGTAGTTATAGTACATCTGTAGTTATAGTACATCTGTAGTTATAGTACATCTGTAGTTATAGTACATCTGTAGTTATAGTACATCTGTAGTTATAGTACATCTGTAGTTATAGTACATCTGTAGTTATAGTACATCTGTAGTTATAGTACATCTGTAGTTATAGTACATCTGTAGTTATAGTACATCTGTAGTTATAGTACATCTGTAGTTATAGTACATCTGTAGTTATAGTACATCTGTAGTTATAGTACATCTGTAGTTATAGTACATCTGTAGTTATAGTACATCTGATAGATCTGTAGTTATAGTACATCTGTAGTTATAGTACATCTGTAGTTATAGTACATCTGTAGTTATAGTACATCTGTAGTTATAGTACATCTGTAGTTATAGTACATCTGTAGTTATAGTACATCTGTAGTTATAGTACATCTGATAGATCTGTAGTTATAAGTACATCTGTAGTTATAGTACATCTGTAGTTATAGTACATCTGTAGTTATAGTACATCTGTAGTTATAGTACATCTGTAGTTATAGTACATCTGTAGTTATAGTACATCTGTAGTTATAGTACATCTGTAGTTATAGTACATCTGATAGATCTGTAGTTATAGTACATCTGTAGTTATAGTACATCTGATAGATCTGTAGTTATAGTACATCTGTAGTTATAGTACATCTGTAGTTATAGTACATCTGTAGTTATAGTACATCTGTAGTTATAGTACATCTGTAGTTATAGTACATCTGTAGTTATAGTACATCTGATAGATCTGTAGATATAGTACATCTGATAGATCTGTAGTTATAGTACATCTGTAGTTATAGTACATCTGTAGTTATAGTACATCTGTAGTTATAGTACATCTGTAGTTATAGTACATCTGTAGTTATAGTACATCTGTAGTTATAGTACATCTGTAGTTATAGTACATCTGTAGTTATAGTACATCTGTAGTTATAGTACATCTGTAGTTATAGTACATCTGTAGTTATAGTACATCTGTAGTTATAGTACATCTGTAGTTATAGTACATCTGTAGTTATAGTACATCTGTAGTTATAGTACATCTGTAGTTATAGTACATCTGTAGTTATAGTACATCTGTAGTTATAGTACATCTGTAGTTATAGTACATCTGATAGATCTGTAGTTATAGTACATCTGTAGTTATAGTACATCTGTAGTTATAGTACATCTGTAGTTATAGTACATCTGTAGTTATAGTACATCTGTAGTTATAGTACATCTGTAGTTATAGTACATCTGTAGTTATAGTACATCTGTAGTTATAGTACATCTGATAGATCTGTAGTTATAGTACATCTGTAGTTATAGTACATCTGTAGTTATAGTACATCTATAGATCTGTAGTTATAGTACATCTGTAGTTATAGTACATCTGTAGTTATAGTACATCTGTAGTTATAATACATCTGTAGTTATAGTACATCTGTAGTTATAATACATCTGATAGATCTGTAGTTATAGTACATCTGTAGTTATAGTACATCTGTAGTTATAATACATCTGTAGTTATAGTACATCTGTAGTTATAGTACATCTGTAGTTATAGTACATCTGTAGTTATAATACATCTGTAGTTATAGTACATCTGTAGTTATAGTACATCTGTAGTTATAATACATCTGTAGTTATAGTACATCTGATAGATCTGTAGTTATAGTACATCTGATAGATCTGTAGTTATAGTACATCTGTAGTTATAATACATCTGTAGTTATAGTACATCTGTAGTTATAGTACATCTGTAGTTATAGTACATCTGTAGTTATAGTACATCTGTAGTTATAGTACATCTGTAGTTATAGTACATCTGTAGTTATAGTACATCTGTAGTTATAGTACATCTGTAGTTATAGTACATCTGTAGTTATAGTACATCTGTAGTTATAGTACATCTGTAGTTATAGTACATCTGTAGTTATAGTACATCTGTAGTTATAGTACATCTGTAGTTATAGTACATCTGTAGTTATAGTACATCTGTAGTTATAGTACATCTGTAGTTATAGTACATCTGTAGTTATAGTACATCTGATAGATCTGTAGTTATAGTACATCTGTAGTTATAGTACATCTGTAGTTATAGTACATCTGTAGTTATAGTACATCTGTAGTTATAGTACATCTGTAGTTATAGTACATCTGTAGTTATAGTACATCTGATAGATCTGTAGTTATAGTACATCTGTAGTTATAGTACATCTGATAGATCTGTAGTTATATTACATCTGTAGTTATAGTACATCTGATAGATCTGTAGTTATAGTACATCTGTAGTTATAGTACATCTGTAGTTATAGTACATCTGTAGTTATAGTACATCTGTAGTTATAGTACATCTGTAGTTATAGTACATCTGATAGATCTGTAGTTATAGTACATCTGTAGTTATAGTACATCTGATAGATCTGTAGTTATAGTACATCTGTAGTTATAGTACATCTGTAGTTATAGTACATCTGTAGTTATAGTACATCTGTAGTTATAATACATCTGTAGTTATAGTACATCTGTAGTTATAGTACATCTGTAGTTATAGTACATCTGTAGTTATAGTACATCTGTAGTTATAGTACATCTGTAGTTATAGTACATCTGTAGTTATAGTACATCTGTAGTTATAGTACATCTGATAGATCTGTAGTTATAGTACATCTGTAGTTATAGTACATCTGATAGATCTGTAGTTATAGTACATCTGTAGTTATAGTACATCTGTAGTTATAGTACATCTGTAGTTATAGTATATCTGTAGTTATAGTACATCTGATAGATCTGTAGATATAGTACATCTGATAGATCTGTAGTTATAGTACATCTGTAGTTATAGTACATCTGTAGTTATAGTACATCTGTAGTTATAGTATATCTGTAGTTATAGTACATCTGTAGTTATAGTACATCTGTAGTTATAGTACATCTGTAGTTATAGTACATCTGATAGATCTGTAGTTATAGTACATCTGATAGATCTGTAGTTATAGTACATCTGTAGTTATAATACATCTGTAGTTATAGTACATCTGTAGTTATAGTACATCTGTAGTTATAGTACATCTGTAGTTATAGTACATCTGTAGTTATAATACATCTGTAGTTATAGTACATCTGTAGTTATAGTACATCTGTAGTTATAGTATATCTGTAGTTATAGTACATCTGTAGTTATAGTACATCTGTAGTTATAGTACATCTGTAGTTATAGTACATCTGTAGTTATAGTACATCTGTAGTTATAGTACATCTGTAGTTATAATACATCTGTAGTTATAGTACATCTGTAGTTATAGTACATCTGTAGTTATAGTACATCTGTAGTTATAGTACATCTGTAGTTATAGTACATCTGTAGTTATAGTACATCTGTAGTTATAGTACATCTGTAGTTATAGTACATCTGTAGTTATAGTACATCTGATAGATCTGTAGTTATAGTACATCTGTAGTTATAGTATATCTGTAGTTATAGTACATCTGATAGATCTGTAGTTATAGTACATCTGTAGTTATAGTACATCTGTAGTTATAGTACATCTGTAGTTATAGTACATCTGTAGTTATAGTACATCTGTAGTTATAGTACATCTGTAGTTATAGTACATCTGATAGATCTGTAGTTATAGTACATCTGATAGATCTGTAGTTATAGTACATCTGTAGTTATAGTACATCTGTAGTTATAGTACATCTGTAGTTATAGTACATCTGTAGTTATAGTACATCTGTAGTTATAGTACATCTGTAGTTATAGTACATCTGTAGTTATAGTACATCTGTAGTTATAGTACATCTGTAGTTATAGTACATCTGTAGTTATAGTACATCTGTAGTTATAGTACATCTGTAGTTATAGTACATCTGTAGTTATAGTACATCTGTAGTTATAGTACATCTGTAGTTATAGTACATCTGTAGTTATAGTACATCTGTAGTTATAGTACATCTGATAGATCTGTAGTTATAGTACATCTGTAGTTATAGTACATCTGTAGTTATAGTACATCTGTAGTTATAGTACATCTGTAGTTATAGTACATCTGTAGTTATAATACATCTGTAGTTATAGTACATCTGTAGTTATAGTACATCTGTAGTTATAGTACATCTGTAGTTATAGTACATCTGTAGTTATAGTACATCTGTAGTTATAGTACATCTGTAGTTATAGTACATCTGTAGTTATAGTACATCTGTAGTTATAGTACATCTGTAGTTATAGTACATCTGTAGTTATAGTACATCTGTAGTTATAGTACATCTGTAGTTATAGTACATCTGTAGTTATAGTACATCTGATAGATCTGTAGTTATAGTACATCTGTAGTTATAGTACATCTGTAGTTATAGTACTTCTGTAGTTATAGTACATCTGTAGTTATAGTACATCTGTAGTTATAGTACATCTGTAGTTATAGTACATCTGTAGTTATAGTACATCTGTAGTTATAGTACATCTGTAGTTATAGTACATCTGTAGTTATAGTACATCTGTAGTTATAGTACATCTGTAGTTATAGTACATCTGTAGTTATAGTACATCTGTAGTTATAGTACATCTGTAGTTATAGTACATCTGATAGATCTGTAGTTATAGTACATCTGATAGATCTGTAGTTATAGTACATCTGTAGTTATAGTACATCTGTAGTTATAGTACATCTGTAGTTATAGTACATCTGTAGTTATAGTACATCTGTAGTTATAGTACATCTGTAGTTATAGTACATCTGATAGATCTGTAGTTATAGTACATCTGTAGTTATAGTACATCTGTAGTTATAGTACATCTGTAGTTATAGTACATCTGTAGTTATAGTACATCTGTAGTTATAGTACATCTGTAGTTATAGTACATCTGTAGTTATAGTACATCTGTAGTTATAGTACATCTGATAGATCTGTAGTTATAGTACATCTGATAGATCTGTAGTTATAGTACATCTGTAGTTATAGTACATCTGTAGTTATAGTACATCTGTAGTTATAGTACATCTGTAGTTATAGTACATCTGTAGTTATAGTACATCTGTAGTTATAGTACATCTGTAGTTATAGTACATCTGTAGTTATAGTACATCTGTAGTTATAGTACATCTAATAGATCTGTAGTTATATTACATCTGTAGTTATAGTACATCTGTAGTTATAGTACATCTGTAGTTATAGTACATCTGTAGTTATAGTACATCTGATAGATCTGTAGTTATAATACATCTGTAGTTATAGTACATCTGTAGTTATAGTACATCTGTAGTTATAGTACATCTGTAGTTATAGTACATCTGTAGTTATAGTACATCTGTAGTTATAGTACATCTGTAGTTATAGTACATCTGTAGTTATAGTACATCTGTAGTTATAGTACATCTGTAGTTATAGTACATCTGTAGTTATAGTACATCTGATAGATCTGTAGTTATAGTACATCTGTAGTTATAGTACATCTGTAGTTATAGTACATCTGATAGATCTGTAGTTATAGTACATCTGTAGTTATAGTACATCTGTAGTTATAGTACATCTGTAGTTATAGTACATCTAATAGATCTGTAGTTATATTACATCTGTAGTTATAGTACATCTGTAGTTATAGTACATCTGTAGTTATAGTACATCTGTAGTTATAGTACATCTGTAGTTATAGTACATCTGTAGTTATAGTACATCTGTAGTTATAATACATCTGTAGTTATAGTATATCTGTAGTTATAGTACATCTGTAGTTATAGTACATCTGTAGTTATAGTACATCTGTAGTTATAGTACATCTGTAGTTATAGTACATCTGTAGTTATAGTACATCTATAGTTATAGTACATCTGTAGTTATAGTACATCTGTAGTTATAGTACATCTGTAGTTATAATACATCTGTAGTTATAGTACATCTGATAGATCTGTAGTTATAGTACATCTGATAGATCTGTAGTTATAGTACATCTGTAGTTATAGTACATCTGTAGTTATAGTACATCTGTAGTTATAGTACATCTGTAGTTATAGTACATCTGTAGTTATAGTACATCTGTAGTTATAGTACATCTGTAGTTATAGTACATCTGTAGTTATAGTACATCTGATAGATCTGTAGTTATAGTACATCTGTAGTTATAGTACATCTGTAGTTATAGTACATCTGTAGTTATAGTACATCTGTAGTTATAGTACATCTGTAGTTATAGTACATCTGAAGTTATAGTACATCTGTAGTTATAGTACATCTGTAGTTATAGTACATCTGTAGTTATAGTACATCTGTAGTTATAATACATCTGTAGTTATAGTACATCTGTAGTTATAGTACATCTGTAGTTATAGTACATCTGTAGTTATAGTACATCTGTAGTTATAGTACATCTGTAGTTATAGTACATCTGTAGTTATAGTACATCTGTAGTTATAGTACATCTGTAGTTATAGTACATCTGTAGTTATAGTACATCTGTAGTTATAGTACATCTGTAGTTATAGTACATCTGTAGTTATAGTACATCTGTAGTTATAGTACATCTGTAGTTATAGTACATCTGTAGTTATAGTACATCTGTAGTTATAATACATCTGTAGTTATAGTACATCTGTAGTTATAGTACATCTGTAGTTATAGTACATCTGTAGTTATATTACATCTGTAGTTATAGTACATCTGTAGTTATAGTACATCTGTAGTTATAGTACATCTGTAGTTATAGTACATCTGTAGTTATAATACATCTGTAGTTATAGTACATCTGTAGTTATAGTACATCTGATAGATCTGTAGTTATAGTACATCTGTAGTTATAGTACATCTGTAGTTATAGTACATCTGTAGTTATAGTACATCTGTAGTTATAGTACATCTGTAGTTATAGTACATCTGTAGTTATAGTACATCTGTAGTTATAGTACATCTGTAGTTATAGTACATCTGTAGTTATAGTACATCTGTAGTTATAGTACATCTGTAGTTATAGTACATCTGTAGTTATAATACATCTGTAGTTATAGTACATCTGTAGTTATAGTACATCTGTAGTTATAGTACATCTGTAGTTATATTACATCTGTAGTTATAGTACATCTGTAGTTATAGTACATCTGTAGTTATAGTACATCTGTAGTTATAGTACATCTGTAGTTATAATACATCTGTAGTTATAGTACATCTGTAGTTATAGTATATCTGTAGTTATAGTACATCTGTAGTTATAGTACATCTGTAGTTATAGTACATCTGTAGTTATAGTACATCTGTAGTTATAGTACATCTGTAGTTATAGTACATCTGTAGTTATAGTACATCTGTAGTTATAGTACATCTGTAGTTATAGTACATCTGTAGTTATAGTACATCTGTAGTTATAGTACATCTGTAGTTATAGTACATCTGTAGTTATAGTACATCTGTAGTTATAGTACATCTGTAGTTATAATACATCTGTAGTTATAGTACATCTGTAGTTATAGTACATCTGTAGTTATAGTACATCTGTAGTTATAGTACATCTGTAGTTATAGTACATCTGTATATCTTCAATTATTTGAGTTAATGTTAATTTGGCGCTCCATAGAAAATGAGCAACAATTCAATTAAAGAAATCAATAGTGGATATATTGAATTAAAGATAACTCTAATTAGATGCTCTCTCTCTCTCTCTCTCTCTCTCTCTCTCTCTCTCTCTCTCTCTCTCTCTCTCTCTGAAAGAATTATTGTGCAGTATCAACTGAATGATTGATATCATTAATTCAATTTAAGAGAGCAATAATTCAATTATTGAACACAATATTTGAATTGATGCGCACATTAATTGAATTGCTCTCTTGAAATAAATTGTAGGGCTCATCAATTATCAACCCAGCAGAATAATTAATGCTTCCACAAATATCCAAAGCGCTCCATACCTTTGGCCCTTCATCCCATATCCGATTTTTTTTCAATTTAAGTTAAGTTTAACCCAGGAGCTTGGATTCCTTGTCCATCAAGTTCACAGTATTTCGTACTTCGGCTCTAGATAGATAACATTTTCTCTAGTTTGCCAATTGTTCAGGAGTACAGGGCTTTGACACAATCTGGGCAAACTTGTGCATATAGTATATCAGATTGTGTCAAATCCCTGTGTTCAGGACCATAGAAAAAAATCATTAAAAATTAAAATGTAAACTTACGATTGATATAGCCATGACCCAGGGTAATGGATTTTACAATTACTTTGCTTATTGTATCTCTCTACAAAATTTACCAGGACCATAAACGGATATTACAAGTCCTGGAGCCCTGACACCGACCCAGGCACAATATGGTCGTAAGCTGTGCAAATAGTTTGTCATGCGTATACTCATCCTGACAAGTCAAGGTTTTGTGATTACGTACGGATACAAGTTTTGTGGAGGGTACGTAATCACAAAATCTTGATTTGTCTGGATGATGTATGCTGGGGAGGACCACTCCTATATATACGCCCAACAGTCAGAGATTCGCCAGACAAAACTTTATTTAGAATAACTCTCCTGTACGTTTGGTTTTAAAATAACAATGACATTTAGAAGTCAACCAATCGATAATCAAAGGGAAAGAACGACAACTCTTATTTCTTGCCGTCAAAATACACAGGAGGGTATGATTTGTTACGCTTCACGCTGGTGAACCATTATATAGTAACCTCGTTGAAAAACGACCCAGGGGTCATTTTCTAACGTTAAAAGTTGAACTTGCTTTAAAATTAAATTTTGATTTAAAAAAAAAACGGTCGTTAAAAAGTGATCACCGTTAAATTTTGATCAGTAAGGGTGTCATTTTTTAACGGCTACTTAAATGTTACATACATAATGTAAATGGAAATGGATTGGAGAGAGAGAGAGAGAGAGAGAGAGAGAGAGAGAGAGAGAGAGAGAGAGAGATGGGATAATTGTTTCTTAGGCACACGAAACTCAATCCCTAAAAAGAATTTACTTTGTCTTTTCCTTCGTCTCTCTTCCCTTGTAGTTGAATCTTCTCTGGGCTTTAACTTTATCATCATATGAATAAGAGCATTGCACGACCCAAGTAAAGAAATATTCAACTCAATGTATACATACATGTATGAAATTGTAAAAATACTTTATTCGAAGGAGAAACAGGAATATGCAAAAGAGTTGGAGTGGTTGCGATTATGACAAATATAATCGCTCCCAAACGTGGTAATAATTAAAATGAAAGTAATTTCACCCTCATGTGACATCACAAGATTTTTGTTGGTCACCTGAATTAAGAGTATCACTAGCCCCAAGGCCTATGAAATCATACAGCAGCAGTATAAGATTGTGTTCTTGATATGATACAGGAACACTATACGGTTGTTTAGGACCCGCCCGTTAGTCAGAACCCTGGAGTTGCAAAATTCACAAATTTTTGTACATCCCCTTTGGCATCTCCTTAACATACATTTATAGTTTTTAAGTCGTATCGGCAAACAACAGGCCCATGGACCAAATTACTCTCAAATCTTTTGAAAAGCTGTTGTGATTTTCAAAAGATTTTTTTTTTATCAATCTTTATTCCCATGAAAATTTTTGACCCCATATTGTGGCCCCAACCTAACCCCAAAGGATCACAACATAACTGAAAATGAATTCACATAACACAGAGATGTCCCAACAACAATATGACCGACATGCTCTTGCTGTTCTGGATAAGACAAAGGTCATTGATCATGGTATGATATACACCCAAAGTCAATAAAAGCGTGCAATTGAGGGTTTCAAAATCATAGTTTATCGACCATTCAAAATATATATGGTAACATGCGTTTATTAATGGTAAATATCTGTTGAACACTCACCTCAAATTGTTTCAAGTTAAGTATGACAGATTTTTTTTTACAGTCGGTCAAAGTATGGTATATTTTTCGAGATTTTTCTCACATGTAACCTTCGTTACTGAGTCCTTGACATGATAATATGTAAGATAAACATTAATTTTCCATGTATTATTCCATAACTTGTATTGGAATTGACTGAGCATATATTTTTCTAATTTGCGAAAGACAATAAATACAGGTTTTCAAAGAAAATATTTAATCAACACAACAAGAAATTATCTGCTGTAAAAGTCAGCAATAAGATTTTAAGAGCGCAAAATAAACGACTAGATATCACTTTCAATATCTTTGAAATGGCAAAAAATAAAATTGATTAACAAATATTCTCGAACAGTTCAATATGTATGAAACATGAAAACAAAAGACTAGCAATAAATATAGAACGATAGCTTTTTTGTATGTAAATGAAGTAGCGCTATAATTATGTAACGTATGTTTCAACACTTGCACAACAGTACATCCATGAAAATATTATGCCAAAACGATGTCACCATCAGTTATTCTTTACGATTGATGTTGCAAAATCATAACGACATCACTTAATTCAATGGAAATACCAATTTTAATAGAAATATAACGTAGACAAGCAAAAATTTTTACCAAATGTGTCTTTTCTTCTGAATTTATTAATTTGAAATAAATGTGCGATTAAAACAAAAGTGATAGATTGATGTTTCGCTATATAAATGCCCATGATTCTTATAGAAATAACAGACACATATTTTGAAACCTGGATTGCTCTTTGTTATAATAAACAATGAAAGTAACGTATGTTTCTTATTTTTCCTTTCATTACTATAAACACATCATTTCTATTCAAAAAATGGAAAGAATCATATTTACCCATTTCTAACAATCTGTTTACAATAATAATATAAAGAAAATGTTTAATTTCCCAACATTTTGATTAAATGTATACCGAATCTTATGTTTTTGTTGCTTATTTTGGAATACCTTTCCATAGAAACTGTCAGTATAATCCACCACGCGGTGTTATGAATGAATATTTAACGTGAACCTTAAGACATAGATGTCCCCTATTAATTTTGAGGTCAAAAGGACAACGGTTAAACTACTCTGGACATACGCTATTGTCCGTTGAGAAATCTTTCCTTGATAGACATCAAACTTGAAACACTGGTGCCCCTTATGAATAGATGACCCCTATTGGATTCCAAGTCACAAGGTCAAAGGTCATACAAAATTACTCAAATGACCAGTTGCTTATACGTATTTTGAGAGACAAAACTTACATGTATCATTATGGTAGCCTTTGACCGGTAGTTAAACCTTTATTTTCACTGTCTATACAGACATTCTACCTTTTCAGTATTGCCACAAGGGGAGCATATAATATTATTTCTAAAACATTTTTTCATGGTTGTTCTTATGTTTTAACACATTTTTTTTCATGGTAGTTATTATGTACTTCTACTCTCACAAGCGCCATTTCTGAAAAAAAATAAATAAAAAATTAAAAACAAGTAACGGAATTTGTGGTAACATATGTTACACTCAGATAAAATATTTTTGAATGATTTCTCTATAAGATTGCATAGAACAATCATCAGAGATTAGTCCCTTCATTTCTAAGATATATTATGAAAAGATGCTGAATTCTAGCAAATTGATAAATGTAGAGTTCCATAGTTACATGTATCATAAATAGGACAGGAGCAGAGGAAAACATGGCCTGTATTTCTTGCAGAGGATATCTGTATATGCTAGTGAATACGGGAACAATAACACATTTGTTTCTTCATAACATAGTTGATATTCAACAAACATATCATTAATGATGATATTTTGTCAATATGTAGTTCAATATTTGATGTCTAATCAAGCATTTCATTAAGTAGCATACGTTACTTTGAGTAACGTATGTTACCAGCATTCTACTCAATGTAATTCTTACACCAGAAGAATTTCGAGATATTTGGAATACGATATACATTCTTTGATATCAGAAGAACAAATTCAGACCAAAACATTTCATCTGCTTAATCAATATTGTATATCAAACATTGCAGTTGTTGTAACAGTACTTACCGTAAGAGAAAATTAATCCTAATTCTCAAAGTTTAACACGTATTGACTTTCAAACTCAAATGTTCATAGTAGACGTTCATGTCGTATACCACATCATGCAGAGAGAGAGCAAAAATACGCTGGAAATTGTTCTATCATTCCCTTTAATTAATTTCTCGGTAACGAATGTTACATCACGAATGTTACATCTTGACACGTTTGTCAAATTTCAGACCAACCAATGACTCCTGCAAAAGAAATGTTTATATTTTCATTCTCTGTACACTACGAGATTTTCATAAAAGGGGTAACATTTGCTCTGCAAATACGTTTTCATAAAAAAAATTAGTGTATCGTATGTTATATTTCTAAAATCAGAATTCAAAATTTTGAGAATATGATGACTTCTTCTCAATGCCACATCCAAATATCGCTTGATGAATATTTTCACACAGTTTTTGAATATTTTAGCGCCAAAATAGATCAAAAACATAATGATAATACGAAATCTTTGTCCATACATTGGGTGTTTAATTGACCCTATGATCACATAATATAATCTGGCGACATGGAGTAATATATACACCACTGCTTAAAATCATACGCAAAAGTTGTTAAACTTTTATTGAATGAAAATTTAGGAAATACAAATGATATTAACGCAAAGAAAATTTAAAAACACGCTCTCAGATTTTTATATTTGCTTGTTCAATTTAAAAAATTGAGTCGGCGACAGTCACGTACGTTACAAAATTAGGGTATCTACGCTTCCTACCAAGTTTATAAGTAAAGGGGAAATAAAAAGAATACCATGCCTAGGGAGGCTATGGGTCCATGAATGTATAGCACACAAAATATATGATTTGGTATAGCTTATTTTCTAATAAAGTGCCGGCGACATCGATTGCACGCTTTTATTGACTTTGAGTGATGAATACTTTGCCATAAGAAATATATACATGTACATACAGAATATGAGAGCTTTATCTTAAATAGTTCAGGGCATATTAAATAGGTAAGATTTCATCAAAAGAAGGTCAAACTTTTAGGTCAAAGTCACAAAATAATTAGGTCTTGCCATAAAAAACCTATATACAAAATATGAAAGCGCTACCTTAAATGATATATCTAATAGGTTATGTTTTCTTAGAAGTAAATAAAACTCCGAGTTCAAGGTCACAAGGTCAAAGATCATATGAAATGAAACGCCTCGCCATAAAATATATAAGATGTGAAAAATCTACCTTAAATAGTTCAGAACATATTGTGTCAGATTTTTATTAAAAGTTGGTCAAATTTCCAGGTCAAGGTCACAAATCTTTGCACCACATGAAAGGTATTTCCGTAAAAATGTATATACAAAATAAAAAAAGCCTAGCTTAAATGGTTCAAGAGATATTTTCAAAAGATTTCCCCCATATATCAGCATATAACAATTTGATTCCCCATTGTGGCCATACCCTACCCCCTTTCATGTAAATTTGAACTTTTCTGGCCAAGTGGTTCTTCTTTTTGCATTTTCGTGATTATGTCCCCTTTGAAGGGGCATGACCCTTCATTTGAGAAACCGAATCCCCTTCATCCATGGACGATGTCTACCAACTTTGATTGAATTGCATTCAGTATTTAGGAGGAAAAACCAACAATGATTTGATGAAAACAGTTGAATTAAATCTATTTCTTAAAGTAAATGCATTTTCATGTCTTATATCAGTATATCCCTGATTAATTTTCCCTGGCAGTGTGGCGAATAACACAGAATGAAGAATTTTAGAGACAACAGAATCTGACTCAAAACATCCTTACTATTATGTCTGGTATACAATGAAGAATGTATCCATAGGAACTTTTCAACAATTCAAAGTTGGTTGTGGGCGAGTTACCATACTTCAGAATACACATCAACGTGTGAGAGTCTTGCACAAATAGGTTGTCCTGGTTGGGTGAAAACGCAATCTGACGTCATCAACAGAGTATTGTGAAACAGTGACCTCATACTAACTCTGAATTGTTATAGAATATACCAAGCTTTGTCTCAATGGCTGTTATCAAAGAAAAATATACCGTTTCAAGTTGTTGGTGTATGATGAATGCAGCAATACTAAGTTGCCTGTTGTTAGAATTTTAATTCTATTGTTAGTCTTACAAATATTGATCTACTACATGCATAGGTAAAATCAATGCCAAAATCCGTTCAGGGTTTATTGGCCACCAATGGTACCATTGTTAAGATTCCATGGTGGTACCAATAACTGAACTCAGAATGCACCCTTTATCGACAATGATACATTTCAGTGTCAGATCCAAAGGGGGGCTTCAATGCCCCCCCCCCCCCCCCCCCCCCATCAGAAAATTTTGCTAAGGTGAAAATAATGCATTTTTGAGAACCAAAATTAATGGTAAGTTAGTCTACCCCCCCCCCCCCTTCAAAAACTCCAGGATTCCTCCTTGGTTTACTAATGATAAAATTGGTAAAGTCAAAGCCATTGGTATGCCAAAATTCATTCAGGGTACCACTGCCTGAACTCTTGAGCCCACCCACTATCCACAATGATACATTTACCTGGATTAACAGGTGCGAATACATAAAACAAGAGCATTACAATGCAATTATATTAGAGTTTATTTTCTACATACTTGACAGCGTCGTACTAATTTTCAACAATATCACAACTGATACTTAACAAGGACACAGCCATACCACATAACCTTGAATTGTGGTGTCAAGGTCAAATTTATACAATTTTCCAATTCCACAGAACTTTGTTACATTATCTATGACAGGTGCTGCATGCTTTGGTTCATGCATTTTGTAATAAGACTGTTTCTCATAAAATCAAAGTTATGATTATAAAGTTATTGAACATTACACAGAATTTTCAATAAATGTACCTTTGTGTCTTCAAGGAATGAAAAGATACCCAACATGAATTATGACAAAAACAATGCTGGATTCCATCTTGAAATGATGATTTGGATATAAATCTTTAGATTTACGAGCAAATGGACTCCCAATCTCTCTCCCTTTCTCTCTCCCTTTCTCTCTCAAAACTACAGGTAATGCCAACAAAGTAAAAAAAAAAAAAAAAAAAAAGAACACAGTGGAAAAAAGATAACAACAAAGTATTTGTTCTGATAAAGAATGAAAACTGTGAGATCATGTGAAACAATGCATGAACAAAAATAGTTTGGAATGCATCTAAAATGAAAAACATTAGTCAGAGCACAATGAGCAATAGTTTAATGGGTATCAATACACATGATGTATTTGTTTCTTTTGAATGATTCAGAAATGTAAACCAAAACATTTAATGAAATAAAAAACTTTCAAGAGCCTGCGATATGAATTATTTATCATCCAGGGTGTTTGCCTGTACACAATTAACTTCTCAGTTGATTATTCTTAACCGTATACAGCAACCCTGATGAATATCGAGTTCAGAAACTTAATTCTACAGAGCAAAATAATACCCCATAACCAGTAAATTCAGAAATAAATAGATGTATATATAAATATTTTGACACTGAAATCTACATAGTTTACATGTTTTTTGCGCATAAATAACAAAGAGTTCAGCTGAATGAGAGCGAGTGAATTGCTATCTGCACCTATCGATGATCCAGAGTGATTATCTTACAAGGAAGGGAAGAAAATAGAATTTAATTATGATAAATTCTAGCCGGTCTATTTTTGTATTTATTTTCATCTTGATTCTGAGCATGATATTTACACAATTGTAAACTAGAAATTAAACCAAAATTCTAACATTTTAAGATATACACATACATAAACATGGATCTCGCGAACAACACAGAGAAACCAAAATAAACCATGGGATGTAACCCACATAAAAACAGGGCTGGACAGCTGGGAAAGCCTAATTTATTTCCTTGGGACCAGAGGCATACACTATTTACAAATGAAAAAATACATGTACATGTATAGATATTTACATGTTTACCAAGTGTTTATGCTACATATAAATATGCTTATTATGTACATGTGTTCATTTAATTATATATGTACAATCACGCCATAAATCATATCGAAATAATGAAATAATTTATGAAATAGGTATTCAAACTCCCTGTTTTTCCCCCACTTAGGCACACTTACAATTCTCCTGAACTTTGACTCCACTGACTATTAACCACACCGTTTCAAAAATTACACCTAGATTAATTTCACTTTCTAATTCAAAGTAACACAATTCATGGTTTCTGTATCCATAAGGAAAGATACGAAAATAATTTCTTCTTCAGGACATAAAGAGCTGGAATACGTGAGACTCTTAACAACGATCGTTAAATACATTAAACATTTACTAGTTAATATGCTTCGCATAGGATAAAAACTTCAACTAATGAAAAACTAGAGTTTTACCAATTACCACCATCTAATGTAATAAACTATTGTGGTTATAAATATTTCAATATTGTCTTGGACACTATCCGTTGCATTTACGTCGTAGAAATACAAATAAAAAATACTTCCTCAAAGAGCGAAAATGATAATATCACTTTGAAAATAGAATACAATATATTTATAGACAATATCTCAACAAAAACAAATATTGCACATGACAGCTGTGTAAAAGATAAACTAAAACACTACGAATGATTCTTCTTGACCCTCCATTGAGTACAAGTCCTCGTGGATAAATTTTGACCATTGAAAACAAATAATTTGAAAACTAAGATAAGATGGACAGCTAGAACAGTAAATCTCTACATGGAATATTTTGAAAGCGCCACCACTGACAACGAGCAGCATGAATGTGGCCACGTAATTTAATCCTCTACGCTCATCCCTCTTTGATACTAAACACCTCTGACACTCCATGATCAATTCCACTCACAGTGGAAAAATCTCCACCTCCCCACTCCACCTCTATTTATCCATTTTCAGTCTCTATCCAAATAGATGATGATCTGTCACAGTATTTTGTCACTTCCATGAATGGACATGATGGGTTTCATGCTTATTCCAGTGAAGAACACAATTTGGCTGTTGTGTTTAACACCCTCATTGGCTGTTGTGAGAAACGCCTACTTCTGTAGCTGTTACCACTGATACCATTTTTTGTTTTTGTATTTTAACATCAGTGCTCTGGAGTCAGAGGCAAAGTTTTCAGCATGATCTCGCATCATCTCTGATCGCTCTCCGAGTTCTCCGAGCTTTTCACCTCTTTCAATGAAGTTCTACAAAAATCAAATTGTGATAAAAAATAAACAAACTTGTGAAATGACAATGTAATCTACACGTGTCTTATACACAGTAACATCAAATACAGTCTCTTCTCCAACTCCTTATCACTTGACCCAACAGTTTCTACAGAAGGTTAAAATAACATATAATTTTCATCACACTTTGGTCAAATGTTTATATTGAATTTGACAACGAAGAGCACCTGTACCTGATCTCTAAAACATGTACCTACAAATGAGGTACAGGTGTACCTACAAATGAGGTACAGGTGTACCTACAAATGAGGTGCAGAATGTACCTACAAATGAGGTACAGAATGTACCTACAAATGAGGTACAGGTGTACCTACAATGCACTGACCTTATGAGCTATTGCTACCGCTGAAGTGCCACTTGAAGCCTGATTCTGAACGTACTGCATGCTCCCCTTCCCCTGCAGCCTGGTAGCTAGACCTCGAGGCCCCTTGCCACTGGACTCACCAACTGTAACACAGGGCATTGGTTTACAAAAGCAATCTAAAGCTTCACGATAAAACATATCAAAATTACATTTGCAATATTACAATTTTCAAATAAATATCAAACACATCAAGAAATTAGTCAAATACATGTATGTGCAAGTGAATGCAAAAAATGAAATAGCTATGCCTTTAAGGAGGTATATTACACCAGAGAAATTTGATATGGATGACAATTGGAGGATATGTACAACAGTATTTTGAAGTTGAAAATTTTCAAATTTACTTTATTTTGTCAAAAAATACAGTTTTAGTAGAAGATAGTCTGGAAAAAATCTAAAACCCCTGCTGGACTCGAACCAGTGACCTACAGTTCACCAATCGGTATGCTAACCTACTGAGCTACTCGTCGAGGTATTTAAATTGAAAAGGAAAAGTCAAATATTGCTGATATTGATTTTTTCCTCCATGTTTTTAATATCAGCCATTATGACGATGTAAAGTACCTCCTTAATTGTTCCAACAAATCACGATTTCTTTGCTCAGTCCCAAGTAAAGTTTTCCTAAATAAAACCAGTATGTAATATGTACATGTATTAACCAGTACGTAATATGTACATGTATTAAATAGAACCAGTATGTAATATGTACATGTATTAAATAAAACCAGTACGTAATATGTACATGTATTAAATAGAACCAGTATGTAATATGTACATGTATTAAATAAAACCAGTATGTAATATGTACATGTATTAACCAGTAAGTAATATGTACATGTATTTGACGATTTTCATCTCCTGATTTGTAACTTCTGATATGAATAGGAAATAAAACTTAAGATTGACTGCGATCCATAATCCACAAGTTCTGAAATCACGCACCTATAAATAAATAATTACTTCAAATTTCATGTTATGATTTGTGTGCCTGCTCTTGTGTATTGGAGATGAATTGATTAGTATATTAGAAAGCTGGGCACCCTCAGAAGACATGGAAAGAAACCATCAGGCAAGACCGTAAGCAGTGGCAAATGGACACAGTCAATCCCCACGATCGTGATCACTGGAGACTTAGCATAAGGACAGCCAGACAACGTCGAACCCCTGACGAAGGGAACACAGACGATAAATTCGGATAGTGAGTGTGATTCCGTAAAGATTGAAAATGATATATTGGAATGTGCTAAATATGGTGTAGGTACAAAATCTAGGTTAGGCGGCCCCCACTAATACAGTGTAGGTACAAAATCTATGTTAGGTGGCCCCCACTACATACAGTGTAGGTACAAAATCTATGTTAGGTGGCCCCCACTACATACAGTGTAGGTACAAAATCTGTTAGGTGGCCCCCACTAGATAGAGTGTAGGTATAAAATCTATGTTAGGTGACTTCCCACTAGATTCAGTGTAGGTACAAAATCTACGTTAGGTGGCCCCCACTACATACAGTGTAGGTATAAAATCTACATTAGGTGGCCCCCACTAGATTCAGTGTAGGTACAAAATCTACGTTAGGTGGCCCCCACTACATACAGTGCAGGTACAAAATCTACGTTAGGTGGCTCTCAACCAATTCATTGTGGTAACTTTATTCTCGTAACATAATAGATGTTCAGGTTCAAAACTTCCCTGATTTGTGCATGTATTCCATACAATACCTGTATACAAGTATATAATCAAAGAATGTACAAACAATGAATTGTCTTAAGTCATAAATGATTACATTAAAATCATAATTTTGTGTGTGTAGTGAAAATGATTTATAAGATTTTATCCTAACGTTACGCCCTGTCATATCGTGTCTCATGTCAAGAACAACATTGTGAGTACTGTACAAGCAGCTCTTGTTTACTATACATGGCACCATACTAGGACTTACACAACTCCTCTCGGTCCAGCGTAGTTTGTCCTGATCCAAACCAGTTCTTAAAGAAGCCTTGCTTAGGAGCGTCTGGTGTATCACAAGGTTTAAACAATTCTCCTAGCATCTCATTCAGATTATCACTGGAAAATAACAATCAAACTTATAGAACAATGCTGGTGGATTACAAGGTTTAAACAATTCTCCTAGCATCTCATTCAGATTATCACTGGAAAATAACAATCAAACTTATAGAACAATGCTGGTGTATCACAAGGTTTAAACAATTCTCCTAGCATCTCATTCAGATTATCACTGGAAAATAACAATCAAACTTATAGAACAATGCTGTTGGATTACAAGGTTTAAACAATGCTCCTAGCATCTCATTCAGATTATCACTGGAAAATAACAATCAAACTTATAGAACAATGCTGTTGGATTACAAGGTTTAAACAATGCTCCTAGCATCTCATTCAGATTATCACCAGAAAATCATAATCAAATGTATCAAATATAGCGAAGATTGTGGATTCTGGAATTTACACATGAAATATGACATTACTTTGGCGACATTGACAAGGTGTATCAATACTATTTTTCTTGTTACCAGCCATTCTATATGTGCAATCAATCACAAACTTGATAAAATGGAGATCATGTATGTTTATGCAGACAAAGGGTTTTCTTTGAGCCCGCTTTCTATAAGGATGGATCTGGTGGGTTTTACGGATATATATCTGTCATCTTAATGATCTATATGAGAGCTTAATGATGAACAGCAATGTCTGTGAGACTGAATCAGGTTAGATTGGTCCTCTGATATCTCATTGGAAGATAGCAGACAGCTGAGACAGGTACACAGGTACACTTGTTTTCAAGACTCAACTCATAGGTGGCACTTATCCAGAAATATAAGAATTAGCTAATTTTAACACCCCCCCCCCCCCCCTTCCCTTTAAGAGCTAAATTTATTACACAAATTGTACAAATTGAAACTCTCTGGTAAAACCTAACCTCAAATCAGCAGAAAATGTAATTTTTTGAATTTCCGTAGCAGAACACAGATAACTAGCATGTCCATTGCTGCTAAAACAAAAGGTCCGCGCAATCCTGACATCATTCAGCGGTAGGAAATCAATGTCCAGAAGAGGCTTGAGACTGGGTAAGCTGAACGCCATGATCCGGCCGTTAGCCACATAGCATGTCAGACAGGCTGAATCTGTAATCAAACATCAACAGCTATTTATCATCAGTACATGTAATGTACACAAAGCTTTAGATCTTATCAATCTATTGTACACAAAGCTTTAGATCTTATCAATCAATTGTACAAAGTCTTAGTTCTCATCAATCAATTGTACACAAAGTCTTAGTTCTCATCAATCAATTGTACACAAAGTCTTAGTTCTCATCAATCAACTGTACACAAAGTCTTAGTTCTCATCAATCAACTGTACACAAAGTCTTAGTTCTCATCAATCTATGTATTTCTCTGTCTACATGCACATGATCTGATCAATTTTGGTAAAAATTGAAAATTCTGCATCCTCCTTTACTGTTTGATATCGAGTACCTACCTCTTAGAGATACGACGTCCGCCCGCACGACGAACGACGACTCCGTTATCCTAGTCTTGTACGGACACTGCTGGGAGGGAAGGGATATCACCTACAACGAAACACAAATAGTCCAGAGGATGGAATTATGATAATACTTGGCATACACAATATTTTGGTTGATCTGTGAACAAATTCATTTACCAGTTCAAAGTTTACACAACTCGTTCATCAAACAGAGTGTCGCTTTCACTGTCTACTGAAATTAATGAACAAATACGTACTCTCGCTTGCTTTTCTGAGCATATCACAACATATTGTTTGTCGCCATTGCAGTCTGTCGAGGATGTTGGTGAGATTTTTGGTTTTTGAGACACAGTGTTTTGCCCTGGAAAAAAGACGAATTAATCAGCATGTGTGTCCCTCCCATTATACAGATCTGAATTATGCCCCCTGACCATACATGTGTATCAGGGATATCTAACTTTTTACTGGTACACAACATAAATTATCATATAGCTCTGATATTGTGTAATACTGATAGTGTACAAAACAACGAGATGAAATGATTACACCACAGTCTACATTAACGGTAGATTGAATTAATTAGTGACTCCTAACAAGGAAACAATGACACAGAACTTACTATACGCTTGTTTCTCTTTCTCTTTGCCGATGTTGTCTCGCCACTGCTCAGACACAATAAACAATGACACAGAACTTACTATATGTTTGTTTCTCTTTCTCTTTGCCGATGTTGTCTCGCCACTGCTCAAGACACAATAAACAATGACACAGAACTTACTATATGTTTGTTTCTCTTTCTCTTTGCCGATGTTGTCTCGCCACTGCTCAGACACACTAGGAATTAGCACCCCATTACAATCAAGGAAAGACATGGTGAGTATTGCTCCTTTTAACCTAAACATTGTACCTGCAATTCAAACACAAGATTCAACAAACAGAATGAAAATATCTCATGTTCAACAATTCAAACAAAGGAGATATAAAGTAGAGCATTCCCTAGCAACATACACTTTACCCCGCGGGGTATTTAGGGGCAGCACCCCTAGATCAGGGGGTCCAGGGGGCCGAAAATGGATATTTTGACTTGAAGCTTTCCAGAAAATGAATTCTGTGAACCAATTTTGAAGTTTTATAAAAATGCCAATAATATTAAATATTGGTTCTCTAACCTAGTCTTAGGCAAAGGTTCTACGCAAATTTTCCAACATTTGACTAAAAGCTTCTTCCAAATCTGGACCTTAATTGTCAAAGGCCTTAAACATTAGTATCGTCTCTTTGTACTACTTTTACGGACATTTCTGTACGGCCCACGTGTTTACAATCAGTGTACATTGTGCTGATTGGGTGATATCTTAATGATTCAACCAATCAACAAGAAGAACACAATGAGGAAATACTGACCACTATGTAAAATCAACATCAAAACAGGATATTCCGGAAAATAAGATTCGTAAACAGTGAAATTCATTGAGCAACCTAGGAATTTCTGGAAGCGGAATCGGTATATAGAGGTGGGGTTTTTCATGTCCAGAAAGTGGAATTCCGCTTAAAAGTGGAGAAAAATCATGTCTGCATGAGAGAAAAATGAGTCCCATTCAGGGGCATCAAAAATACAAATACATTGTAGACCATTCCATGATGGCAACAACATTCTACTGACTACTAAGACACACGGTGACCAGCTGATCTGAAACATTCTACTAACCACTAGCAGACATAATGACCAGCTGATCTAAAACATTCTGACCACTAGGGGACACAATGATCAGCTGATCTATAACATTCTACTGACCACTAGCAGACACAATGACCGGCTGATCCAAAACATTCTACTCACCACTAGCAGACACAATGACCGGCTGATCCAAAACATTCTACTCACCACTGGGGGACACAATGACCGGCTGATCCAAAACATTCTACTCACCACTGGGGGACACAATGACCGGCTGATCCAATCGCTGCTGTCCTGGGGGAGGTAGATTCAGAACTATTACAATCACTGACCCTAAACTGGTTCCCACCCACAAACACGGACAGGTGAAGTTATCTGTTATAAAAAGAACAATTAAGATTACTCATACAAAACTTTAAACAACATTTCTTAATTCAGAAGACCATGATTATGTATGTTATGATATAAAGATTCCCTTGTCTCATGATTCAAGTTGAATGAATAGTGGGTCAGTTTGTGCTTTAATCTAGAAAATTAGTATTATCTGATAAGTATTCTAAAATTCTAAGTCCAATAACTCTAATAACAAAGCTGATGAAAATTGAAAAGGGTCTTCCTCTGCTAATCGAAGTAATGTGTATAAATTAAAAAAAATCTTCCAAAGAAACTTAAAGTGTGATATAGAAAGTGCTGATGGACAAACAGACAGAGTGAGGACAAGCACTCAGACAGTGTGATTACTATAGGCCATCTACCATATGGCTGGGCCCTAAGTACGCAAGCTTTTCATAGAAAAATCCCCGCGGATGATCCCTAGTATACCTGTTTTGCCGGTGTAGGAATCTGAGAACACTAGCGACTGGATCGCTTCCCTGGACACATTTTCCAGACTGGACATACTGGAGCTCCTTGACCGTGAGAAGGACGACGTGTCATTTCTATCTGTAAGTGAAATTCATGTATGCAGAAGAGTTCCAGTCGAACAATGTTAAAGTCCAGGAAACCTTCATCTCATTCAAATTTCATCATTATTCCTTCAAAATTATCAATCAATTTAATAGAAGTGCATGTTATTTCAAGAATTTTTCTTCTTCAAAAATTGCATGGTGATGGCAGTATTCACCAACTGGAGAATACTTTGATCATTTAGATAAGATTTGAAAATTGCAATGATACTAAAAATCAATGCGTAACTATATTGAACATACTGCAAAAACACAATATCGAAAAAGTCAATCATATGGTAACTTGCAGCAAACCTTAAGAAAATGAAAAATGAATTCAAATGAAATGCATAGCAAATACACTGTAATGATTCCTACAATCTTGATCACGGTAATCCGTGTTCTTGTACGGGTAAGCTTCTGGGAATAGTTCCTAAATGCATAGGCTGTTGTGTTCAGCAACTGAAAGATTTTCTTTTGATATTCACCAACAAAACTGTGCTAAATTCGTCACATATATTACTTGTAAATAAACAATATTAGAGAAAGGCAACATTTCACATTTTTTCCATTCAGTTAAAGTCAATAAAAAGGTTAAGCAATTTAGTAAAGAAGATATAAATTTCATGCAAAATCTTTACTTAAAAGGGGAAACTTTCAAAGGGAAATATTAAAAAAAAAAAATAAGAATGAAGATAAGTTGATATGAATATTATTAATAGTGCAATGAACACTTGTAAAATTTGAATAGAAAAACACTTGTTTCATATAAAACTTACCACAGTTCTCTGGTTTAAGGAAAACTAATGTAAATAATATATGTACAAAATATTAATCCATCATTCAGAGAGTGGTTATTGCTATAAGGTTATCTTTAAATATGCTTAAAGATAAACGATGAAATATGATAAATGGTATACAAAACAATGCAAGATGGCAATAAAATTTTCTTCATAGGTTGCTTCTACATCAATAAACTTCAGATCAATGATGAAATACTAAATAATAAAAATTTAAGTTTTCTATATTAAAAACAAATGTGCAATTACATTAAAATCATTCTAGTGAAAACTGAATTTTCAAAGTGAATTAAAACTTCATATAAAACAGTCGAGTTCCTTTGTGCATCATAGTTCATAGTCAAGCAGTGTGCTTTGAAGGTCAAATGTTGACAAAAGGTCATGCTTCGAAGAGTTATGTGCTTTCAAATATTTTAACATTTCATTTAACATTATTTCTATAGTCAAAATTTTATATTCTTCAATTTAGATTACTGAACCATGAATATGTGTGTAATATGAAATTATTTGAAATCTCTCCCAGCATGCAATGCATCAGCTTTCTGGTGCCTCCCAAAATCCTTATCGTGAGGTGCTTCCCAATATATTTAATCGTGATTTTAAAAAACAGTCATAATTTAAAATGTACCCTTCTGTTTTTGAGATGTGTAAACGAATTCCTCTGAATAAATGAATATATTAGCACAATTAACAAGATCAAATATTTCATTTTCAATGTTTAAAAAAATATGTGTAGCATACAAAAATATTTTCTAACCATATTACTAAAACTACCAGACTTCACACAACATCCCTGGAACACAAAGCCCCGAAACTAATGTCAAAACTCGAACATCATAGAAGTTACAAGCGGCTAATCTTACTGTTCTGTGATACTGTTTCATACATTTATATCCATCTCCACAATTTTACATATTTTGAAACAATCTTCAATACTCTTAGAAAATGATGTTAAGGAAATGATACCCCCCCCCCCCCCCCCCCTAATAGAGGCACAACTTTCAAGAAAATATCCACATTTCATAATATTCATAAATTTGAAAATTTGATAGGTGCATCATTTCCCACCAATACATTGGTTCCCCTTCCCTCCCACCTGTACACTGGTTCCCCTCCCATATGTAAACTGGTTCCCCTTCCCTCCCACCTGTACACTGGTTCCCCTCCCCTCCCACGTGTAAACTGGTTCCCCTTCCCTCCCACCTATACACTGGTTCCCCTCCCCTCCCACGTGTAAACTGGTTCCCCTTCCCTCCCACCTATACACTGGTTCCCCTCCCCTGCCAGTATCACAGAAGAGTAATGAAAGGTTGACATGAACATCTATCACACCTCCACCACTGAACGAGCCTCCTCCATTGTTGGCCTCCTCAATGGAAGCTACACTTTGTGCTTTTTGCAGACGACGGTTGGGTTTGCTGCGTCTCAGTTCAGGAGGGGGTGGTCGCTTAGGCTTCGAACAAGTGGGGCTTATACAAACATCGTTAATCTAGAAATCAAAGTGTCACTCATAATTAGTCTACATGTTAGTACAATGGTAGTGCAGCTTTGATCTATTCGCTACTGAAGAAAAAACAAAACTAGAGCAGTAGACCTTAAATCTGTTAAGTTCCACAACTGTATTCTATAACTTACTGCATATAGTTTAACAAATTCCTTCTCTATTTATGGACGATGAAATCAGTCCTCTCATACAGAAGTTTCATTTGATATTCACTACAGAACCAAAGACTATTTAAGGTCCACTGCTATTTGTACAAGGCATTTTCAACAACAACCATTGCACCAGCTAAAGTGTTAGGTGTAACTAAGCGTCTGAAACTGAAAATAGAACTAGAAACTAACACAAATAAGGCAAATCAATAAATCAGTGTTCTGCAGCATGCAACACTACTCACAATAGTTAGAAAACTTGCACGTGTTCATTACAACAGGGAAAGAAATCGAGTCAATTTTTTAAGAACATAAGATCCGGCAAAAATCTTTATTTTTACGTTGTACTAGAGTTCTTTCCCTTTGCAACACATGCACAGAGGTTTGCAAGAACTTATCGGCAGATCTGGTGATTGTTAAACATGCTTGATAAGAAGGCAGCCTCACCCTGCAAGGCAAGAAAGAAAAAGACATGGTAAATTTGGCTGTTTACTTCAATCTGCTACTAATCATGTTACTGGGTGACATACCAGGTAAAATTGCATTCTGAAGTTCATCCACGGTCGCTCTCTCATAGCAGACCTTCCCCTGGTCACTTGATAAATCAATGATATCTACTTTGAATTTCTTCTCTTCTTTCTCGTTTCCCATGACAATATTTTTCACTTTGACACTCATTCTTCTGAGAAAGCTTTTGGGCGGAGGATGTTCGTCTATGTCGCTGTCGGAATGCTCGTCACTCAGAATGTCCTGTACCCGGGGATGAACGGACTTGCATTCGTCATCTGATTTTCCTGTCTGCTCACAACCATCACTCGAGTCACATGAATGTTTTTCTTTATTTTTATTTTTGTGTTTGTTTTTCTTGAATGTCAGAGTCGTCAGAGAAACGCGCCTCTTTTTATTGTGTCGAGTATTGGTTTCAGTGCTTTGTTCAACACTTTTCAAATTTGAAATATCGGCATCCGGATCAGAAGATGAGCGAGGTCTACTTATTTTACTGTTGTCATTTTCATTGCGAATGCTGTTATGTTGCGAAGGGTCAGATACAGTCTTGGCAGCAAGTTTCTTCTGAACACTTTTTGAAATTGCTCCTTCAGACAATGCTTTCGAGATTCCCTCTTGCACTTCAGTCGGAGGACTTGGAACAGATGCAGCTCGTTCTAAATGTATCCCTGACGAAGATTTGCTAAAGCACTGCAACTGATTCCTCATGCCTTCCTCAACATAATTTTCCTCTAAATTATTGACAATATTGTCCAACTCCTCCGCAGGAACTCCAACTTCAACGGCATCACTGACATTATTATTTTTTTCCTGTGGATTCACCGAATCGTCAATTTCTTGAGAGAGTCTCTCATGAATTGCTTGCATGGGGACTAGCTTTTCATGCGAGTGTTTTTTCCGGGTTTTTACGATTAAATTAGGACTTGATGGAGGACTAGACTGAAAACAGGAAGCAAAACAGAAAAACATAACCTAAAGAACAAAAAATAAACACAGAGAGCCAACAAAAAGGGATTTTCTTTGCTCTTTATTTTTTCGTCTCTAAGAATTTTTTCTTCTTCAAAATATGTATATTTTAGAATTGTGCATGGCAATGACTGCTAATAGAAAACTATTAACTAAATTTTAAAAAATGATTGAAGTAGCATGAAAAGACTGAATTTTAAAACAAGCACTCTGTAAAAAAAAACAAAAAAAAACAGGGCATCCCCTCGCAACACGGTGTGCTTCAAAAAGTGTTCTTCAACTACCTTGTCCTCAGGTGCCCTTCCTGATAGTGAGATAAAAATTTGACACAGATCATCTCTGTCAATTTCATGAAATCCTATAATAAATTTGAAAGACCAACAAATGTACAAATATATATGTACAGTGGTGTTTCTGTATCGTGTTGCAAGGCGATGACAAGTGCTTCTCTATACCAAATTTAGAAATTCTACAGGGGGGAAAACTCTGTTTTTACAAAAGTTATAGAAACAACTGTGCATAAAGAATAAACAATTTCCATTGAATCTACACCCCTCCCCCTCCAATAAAATGAAAATAAAAAGAACAACATAGCCTAGTGAATGAAAATAAAAAATATTCAAAAATACAACAAACTTTTCAGAATAATTGAATAGAAAAATTGTAATCTACTTAAAAAACGAAAACCAAAATAAAAAGAATTTAAGATATACTAGCCATGAAACGAAAAATAATTTTGGGTATGTGACAATAGTTGTGTTAAGGTAGCAGTCGAACACATACACAGTACACGAGACAACATATTAACAGTGTGGACAGGATGGAGTTTTTTTCCAGAAAGATCATGTACATTAGACAATACAAAAGCCAGTTCAACATTCATGTAATGGTGTTAATAAAACATCAATATCTAAAATCTGAATCTATATTTTCATTTTTCTCTTCATCTATGGCATCAACAATTACATTTTTCTTTATAAATTCATTAATGGATAAGAAATGAGAGACACGTTTGGTTCTAAGCTATCCAAGTGTTTTATCTGTTACATACTTCATGATACCATACAGGTAGTAAGGTTTGCAGCAGAACTCACCTGATCGTTTGTGGGGGATCGTGCCCCATCCTCCGTGCCCGAGCCGTCCGTGGGAAACTTCCTGTTTCTCGGTGACCTCGGTCCACGATTGTACGGATCCATAGAACCTGCCATTAGTTCAGTTCCATTACACACACATTAATACAATGTACACTGTAACCTGTCATTAGTACAGTTCCATTACACACACAATAATACATTGTACCGTGTTCAAGGAATTCATTACAGCATATCATTCCTCTCTTAAACAGTGAAAGTGAAATTTTTCTTTTTCCTGCACACTTTTTGTAATTTACTGAATTCTGAGAATTTTTCACATTTTACAATTAATCAGCAATGCAGATTTCAGAAAATGTTCAATATCTGACGATATCACAGTCTGGTTAATCAGTCTTATACATGTATTTCATACATATAACATTTAAAAGCAAAATCATTCTTTTCCCCAAAGAAATTTAAAGTCTTGTGATATTTTCTGTGGAAGTATCGAACGTGAAACTTGAAAAATTAATAGTGAAATACAATAAACAATAAAATTGAACAAAATCCTCTAGGACTTTTTTAATTACAAAGAAAACAATCAAATTGTGATCTACATACCTTCTGTGTTACTATCAAAAACTAATTAAAAGTACTGAAATTAATTTCAAGTTCATTCGTATAATTGTCAAACTGCTACACACTGGTTGAATCCAATCAAAACACCTTACCATACAAATCCGGAGTTCCTAAATTTAGCAGGCAAGTTCTTTGTACATAGTCAACTATTGCCAACCCAGACTCATTTCCAAAGGCCAATCTGCAAAGAAAGGATTTCTGTAATAGTTCTTGTTAGGTCTCTTACTATCCAACTTAAAAGAGCGCACAAGTTCCTTCAATGATGACAAAGAGGAAGGATAAGCAATACAGAAACTCGGGTTTTTATTTGAAAGAAGTTTATATCTATAAGGATCAAGGAACTATTGAAGTAAAAATTTAGTTCTCATGAATAATTTTGTCTACATTTGCATAAATCCTGAAAGAGGATACATCACGAAAATCTGGCCCCATGATCATAAACTGAGAACAGACTCGTTAAAAATTAAAAATTTTGATTCCTTTAATATATTTTTTAAGATCTCTCTAGCACATATGTTTGAAAGACTGCAGATTTACCAAAAAATAAAAAATAATAATAAAAAATAAAAACTCAAATGCAAACATATACTGAAAATTTTATTTCATTATGAAAATTATTTCAAATGTTAGCTGGATTTGAAATTTAGACTTAAGTCTATTCTCAGCTTAATTTACAGTAAACTATGAAAATTCATCTGCATTTTGTGAGCTTTCCTGTCAGGAGAATCACATGCCTATTTTAGCATCAAACTTTATTTTCCTAGAAAGCAAACTGATAGATCTTATTGTCAATACCACCTGTGCCAATATCAGAATTTCCCCTATAACATGATTTGATTGCAATTTACAACTTCTAATCATATTCATCATATATTTGCATACAAGTCAACTTCTAGGGAGTGAAACTTTGACTTACAGCTGCATACTACTACCAAAAATTTATTTAGCCACACCTTGTGATATTTGAGGGTATCTAAAAAAAAATTTTAATGTTGGTTTAATCAGTAAAAATCAATATATGTACCCAGGGGTGCATGAGCTGAGTTGCATGGGATACATTGTAAAGTCAGGAATGATGTGGCATATTTGTAACTGTGAATATTCGGATTTAAACTTTTAGAGTTATCATGCAGATCCAGATATTTCTAAAATTTTCAATCTTTTTTCAGGACTGTGACCTTGACCTTTTTCTCCAAAATCAATAGGGGGTCTTCCAAACCTGCTATCCAACAATATAACCAAGTTTTAAACTTTTCGAGTTACTGTCCAAAAACCATATTTGTCTGAAGTTTTCAATCTATTTTCGGTCTCTGTGACCTTGATATTTGACCTTTTTTTCTCCAAAATCAATAGGGGCCTTGCTTTGCTGGTATCCAACAACATAACCAAGTTTCATTTGATTCAAATTAAATTTTTTTAACTTATCCTCCTGAAACCAATTTTTTTTTGGAATTTTAAATCTATTTTCGGTCAGTGACCTTGACCTTTGACCTATTTTCTCCAAAATCAATAGGGATATTCCTTACCTGGTACAAAACAATATCTTTAAGTATCATTTGATTCAGATTTAAACTTTCTGAGTTATCATCCGGAAACCAAATTTTTCTGAAATTTTCATTCTATTTTCGGTCACTGTGACCTTGACCTTTGACCATTTTTCTCCAAAATTCATAGGGATCTTTCTTACCTGGTACCCAACAATATATCAAAGTTTCATTTGATCAGATTGTAAACTTTTCGAGTTATCATCCGGAAACCAATTGTTGATGCCCAATCGCCCACCCGCCCGCCCGTATCACCAAACCAATAGCAGAGTTCAACTTCGTTGCAACTCAGCTAATAAATGAACAAGTGTTAGTTTAGACAGCAAAATAACAATACTGAATATTGACTACTATAATATCATTATTGATTAACATCAATTAATTTGATCTCTGATAATAATTTCTAACGATAACAATTCCAGATCACAAGAATCAAAGAGAATACAGAATTGAAATTGAAAAAAAATCAACCAGTATATATATTGCGTATCGATTACAGCATCGGGTTCATATCAAGAGATTTAATGTTCCAATACGCAAGGCTATTTATAGGGATTAATTCCATGTGGTATATACATGTATGTCTAATTATCTATTGCGAAAATGTTAAATGTATTTTTATTTAGCTCTATAGTGCTACGAATAAAAACTAAACATGTTTGTCATTTATTTTTAATTGTTTCATTTCCAGGAGTAAATTATTAGTCCTTCTGCACTATATCCAATGGTTTATGGTATAAATGATTGATTGAATATTGTTTAACGTCTCTCTCGAGATTATTTCACTCATCTGGAGACGTCACCACTGCCGGTGAAGGGCGCTTATGGCCTTTGTGCAGGGAGGGATCTTTATTGTGCCACACCTGCTATGACAAGGGACCTCAGTTTTTGTGGTCTAATCCGATGGACCACCCCATTTAGTCGCCTCTTACAACAAGCAAGGGGTACTGAGGATCTGTTCTAACCCAGATCCCTACGGAATTATGGTAAAA
The DNA here is from genome assembly GCF_947568905.1 of Ostrea edulis. NCBI lineage: Eukaryota > Metazoa > Mollusca > Bivalvia > Ostreida > Ostreidae > Ostrea > Ostrea edulis. The sequence goes on from NC_079166.1 coordinate 1,913,166, forward strand.
AGAATTTATATCTAATGATATTTGAGATAAAGTATCACTATTTGCCAGGTTTGGGGTAAACCAGCCACCCCTCTAATTCAGCCATTTCATTCAGTCCATCAGCTGGACAGATCAAAGAAGTTTCTCTAGCTACAAGTTAAATTAGAAAGCAGATGTGACCTTAGTTTTTGTATGACACAAACTTCAAAACACTGTTCACTAATGTTGAGACAAACCCCTTCAATGGGACGTCAATTTCACATCACACGAGATTTTCTTTACCGTTTCACAGCAACATTTCTATTTTGAAATTTGGATATAACGACAGCTCTGAATTTAAATTTATATCTGGAGTATACTGTAGACAAAATTATTCACTAGAACCTTATCAAGGTCATCTAGCAAATTTACGTGAAAATAAAGTTCTCGCAATTAAAAACTGATTGACAATATTTCAGTGGTTCATGGTCAACTCACGGAACACCAAAGTCAATTGATGTGTAAGATGTGCCCTTAGACTAGGCACTATATCTGAATTGTTAAATAGATGAGCCTGTCATGGTCTGGTGTCCAACACACACAACTTATTCTGACTCTTATCCACATTTATAGCACCAAAGAAAAAGGTCCAATCAGCTCCCAAGGGAAAGATCTTAGTAAACGGCAAAAGTACTTACAGGCCATAGGTGGAATTCATGGAGATGAAGGTGATATTGCCCGGGTGCTCCTTGCCCTCCCCGGGCTCCTTACTTTCTAACCACTGTAACACACAGACCAGGTCCGGGTAGTAACCAGCTGAGTATTTTCTACTGCCCGGTCGCACCTTTACCGCTGTCCAAGTTTCCTGCTGCAACATATATACAGACATTTTGAGCATTATCTTGTTTATATTCGATTTCATCAGGATGCCAGTGACAGAATAACTGCCGGTTACATTGTGTTCTTTTTCTGCCATGTTTGCTAACTATCATTACATCATTTTACATGATTCACTGTATATTTCACTGTAAACAGTTTACATGATTCACTGTATATATTTCACTGTAAACATTGGACTACCAAATTCTATTTTTTATAAATGAATAGCTGCTTTTTGAAATTGAATTCATAGTGTACATGTAGATCATAAAATCTGACAATATCTGAGAGCTGTATATCGTGAATCAAACTGTTACAAATATACACTGCTATCTTTCTTTATTCCATCCAACTTCGTCGCTTCAAGGGGGGGGGGGGGGGGGGGGGTTGTATCATTTGGAAGAACTAGAATACTACACCATCTATTGCAACACAAATAATATACTCTTCAACTTAGAATGGATCACTTCCAGAAATCTATCTTATCAACATAATTGAGATAATTTAGCACGTGTTTAGTCAGACGTGTTGACACAGAAATTCTGTTACCCAAAGAAAAGTTTCGTCACAAGGAATACACAAATGAAATCCCTATAACTAACTGTTCAAACGTTATGGTACAGGTTAAAGTTTTTCAAAAGTAGGTCAAACCCTGATGTAAACTTAAGGTTGTGAGGTAAAAACTTTTGCTACCTATATCTAGGTCTTGTCACAAGGAATGTACACAAGTAAAATATGGAACCCCTATCACCAACTATTCAAACGTTATGGCCAAGATTAAAGTTTGTCAAAAGTAACCAGCTAAGTATTTTAAAAAGTAGGTCAAACTCCGATGTCAAGGTTAAAAGGCCAAAACTTTTTGTACCCAAAGAATGGTTTTGTCACAAGGAATATAATACATGTGAAATATGAAAGTCCTATCCCGGTCCATTCATTCAAAATTAAGACTAAAATTTCTGCAACCAAACAGATTAATAAACAGACAGACAGATAAAAAAATAAATAGCTCCGAATCTTCAACTACGGGGCAATACAAATGTTAGAGGCAGGATTATACATCTGTCATCAACAAACTCTCACATTTGTGTAGACAAATGCATGTTAACTTGGTCAGAAACAAAGCTATTGATCTTTTATCATATGAATATTCTGATTCCTTCAGTTTTAAATCATGAGATGGCAGGATAGGAACAACCGAACTCTGAATAAATAAAATCCATCTGCATAAGAATAGAGGGATCTAGCATGCACACCCATCACTATATTGCATGGTAAAACTTCATCCAATATCATTTTCCCTCTGTTTATCACCATTAATCACTGTAATGTATTGAGATATATCTGTATAATGCACCCCCCCCCCCCTGTGATATCTAAATAAATTTTGCTCTGAGTATATATAGCATATTTTTTTTCACCTTCACGAATTATGTACCATATAAAACCAACAGTAGGTAGAAAAATCACAACAAGAATTGTCAAACAACAACCGATCTTGACTGGTAGGATCACGTCTGAAGCAGCAGTGCATGCGTTGGAGAAATGTGAACCTCAGTAATATCACTGTAGTCAATATAGAATGGTAGAGAGTCATTTCATTTCATAAAAGGAGCATTAACAAGATGTGTTTTGTAAAACATTGATGCCCCCGGATTACATCATTTTAGTGAATTTTCAAAGTAAGTCAGAGGCCAATTTCAAGGTCACAAGGTCAACGATGGAAAACTCTTCTCACAAGAAATGCACACGCTAAACACGAAAGCAGTGCCTTACGATTTATAAGATACGGCTTATATTCAAATTTTCTAAAAGTAGGTCAAAGTTCAATGTTAGAAAGGTCAAGATTGCCACAAGGAATACACATGCAAAATAAAGCTGTACCTCTGATGTTGTAAAAGATATAACCAAGAATAAAGTTTTAAGGAAAATTCCAAAATCTAGGTCAATGGTCAATGTCAAGGTCACAAGGTCAACAAATCTGTTATTGTTAGAAAGGTCTTCTCACAAGAAATGTACATGCTAAACATAAAAACAATACCTCATGATTTGAAAGTAACTGCCAATAAAAAACCTGGCAAGTATACCAATAAAAATTATTCTGGTAAGTATTTCCCAGTGCAATGAAGGAAACTTTTTTTTTCTTACATGGCATGTCATGATGTGACCTTGTTCATGTGGCCATCAATCACAGAGGTCACAGTCAGCCTTACTATAACCACAATTACTAAATCACAGTCACAGACAACCTTACTATATCCACAATTACTAAATAAGTCACAGTAAGCCTTACTATAACCACAATTACTAAATCACAGTCACAGACAGCCTTACTATAACCACAATTACTAAATCACAGACAACCTTACTATAACCACAATTACTAAATCACAGTCACAGACAGCCTTACTATAACCACAATTACTAAATCACAGTCACAGACAGCCTTACTATAATCATAATTACTAAATCACAGACAACCTTACTATAACCATAATTACTAAATCACAGTCATAGACAACCTTACTATAACCACAATTACGAAATCACAGTCACAGACAACCTTACTATAACCACAATTACGAAATCACAGACAACCTTACTATAACCACAATTAATTAATCACAGTCACAGACAACCTTACTATAACCATAATTACTAAATCACAGTCAACTTTACTATAACCACAATTACTAAATCACAAACAACCTTACTATAACCACAATTACTAAATCACAGTTAACCTTACTATAACCACAATTACTAAATCACAGTCACAGACAAACTTACTATAACCACAATTACGAAATCACAGACAACCTTACTATAACCACAATTAATATATCACAGTCACAGACAACCTTACTATAACCATAATTACTAAATCACAGTCAACCTTACTATAACCACAATTACTAAATCACAGACAATCTTACTATAACCACAATTACTAAATCACAGACAACCTTACTATATTCACAATTACTAAATCACAGTCAACCTTACTATAACCACAATTACTAAATCACAGTCACAGACAACCTTACTATAACCACAATTACTAAATCACAGTCACAGAAAGACTTACTGTAACCACAATTACTAAATCACAGACAGCCTTACTATAACCACAATTACTAAATCACAGTCACAGACAACCTTACTATAACCACAATTACTAAATCACAGTCACAGACAACCTTACTATAATCACAATTACTAAATCACAGTCACAGACAACCTTACTATAATCACAATTACTAAATCACAGACAACCTTACTATAATCACAATTACTAAATCACAGACAACCTTACTATAATCATAATTACTAAATCACAGTCACAGACAACCTTACTATAACCACAATTACTAAATCACAGTCACAGACAGCCTTACTATAACCACAATTACTAAATCACAGACAACCTTACTATAACCATAATTACTAAATCACAATCAACCTTACTATATCCATAATTACTAAATCACAATCAACCTTACTATAACCACAATTACTAAATCACAGACACAGCCAGCCTCACTATAACCACAATTACTAAATCACAGACAAAGACAGCCTTACTATAACCACAATTACTAAATCACAGTCAACCTTACTATAACCACAATTACTAAATCACAGTCACAGAAAGACTTACTATAACCACAATTACTAAATCACAGACAGCCTTACTATAACCACAATTACTAAATCACAGTCACAGACAACCTTACTATAACCAAAATTACTAAATCACAGTCACAGACAACCTTACTATAATCATAATTACTAAATCACAGACAACCTTACTATAATCACAATTACTAAATCACAGTCACAGACAACCTTACTATAACCACAATTACTAAATCACAGTCACAGACAACCTTACTATAATCATAATTACTAAATCACAGACAACCTTACTATAATCACAATTACTAAATCACAGTCACATACAACCTTACTATAATCATAATTACTAAATCACAGACAACCTTACTATAATCACAATTACTAAATCACAGACAACCTTACTATAATCACAATTACTAAATCACAGACAACCTTACTATAATCACAATTACTAAATCACAGACAACCTTACTATAATCACAATTACTAAATCACAGACAACCTTACTATAATCATAATTACTAAATCACAGTCACAGACAACCTTACTATAACCACAATTACTAAATCACAGTCAACCTTACTATAACCACAATTACTAAATCACAGACAGCCTTACTATAACCACAATTACTAAATCACAGTCAACCTTACTATAACCACAATTACTAAATCACAGACAACCTTACTATAACCATAATTACTAAATCACAGATAACCTTACTATAACCTTAATTACTAAATCACAGACAACCTTACTATAACCACAATTACTAAATCACAGTTAACCTTACTATAACCACAATTACTAAATCACAGTCACAGACAACCTTACTATAACCACAATTACTAAATCACAGTCACAAAGAACCTTACTATAACCACAATTACTAAATCACAGTCAACCTTACTATAACCACAATTACTAAATCACAGTCACAGACAGCCTTACTATAACCACAATTACTAAATCACAATCACAGACTGCCTTACTATAACCATAATTACTAAATCACAATCACAGACAGCCTTACTATAACCATAATTACTAAATCACAGTCACAGACAGCCTTACTATAACCACAATTACTAAATCACAGTCACAGACAACCTTACTATAATCATAATTACTAAATCACAGACAACCTTACTATAATCACAATTACTAAATCACAGTCACATACAACCTTACTATAATCATAATTACTAAATCACAGACAACCTTACTATAATCACAATTACTAAATCACAGTCACAGACAACCTTACTATAATCACAATTACTAAATCACAGACAACCTTACTATAATCACAATTACTAAATCACAGACAACCTTACTATAATCATAATTACTAAATCACAGTCACAGACAACCTTACTATAACCACAATTACTAAATCACAGTCAACCTTACTATAACCACAATTACTAAATCACAGACAGCCTTACTATAACCACAATTACTAAATCACAGTCAACCTTACTATAACCACAATTACTAAATCACAGACAACCTTACTATAACCATAATTACTAAATCACAGATAACCTTACTATAACCTTAATTACTAAATCACAGACAACCTTACTATAACCACAATTACTAAATCACAGTCACAGACAACCTTACTATAACCACAATTACTAAATCACAGTCACAAAGAACCTTACTATAACCACAATTACTAAATCAGTCAACCTTACTATAACCACAATTACTAAATCACAGTCACAGACAGCCTTACTATAACCACAATTACTAAATCACAATCACAGACTGCCTTACTATAACCATAATTACTAAATCACAATCACAGACAGCCTTACTATAACCATAATTACTAAATCACAGTCACAGACAGCCTTACTATAACCACAATTACTAAATCACAGTCAACCTTACTATAACCACAATTACTAAATCACAGTCAACCTTACTATAACCACAATTACTAAATCACAGACAACCTTACTATAACCACAATTACTAAATCACAGACAGCCTTACTATAACCACAATTACTAAATCACAGACAGCCTTACTATAATCACAATTACTAAATCACAGTCACAGACAGCCTTACTATAATCACAGTCACAGACAACCTTACTATAACCACAATTACTAAGCAAACCTTGTGTCACAACCTGAGCAGTGAATTGGACAGACGATGGCCCAGCAACTACACAGAAGAATAGATTGTACCGCCCTCCAAACATCGTCTGAAGGGGTATAACGAATGTCAGATAGATATACACTGTATGTTAATGGTTAACCTTTGAACTGTGGTCCGATGCGTTGCTTGAGTATGACTCCCTGCTTCCCCCTTGGAACTGTGCTACCACCCCTAAGCCTGGCCGGTAATGGTTCTCTATGTCGGGGGACTCCATATCATCAAACAAATCATGATAAATAATGGAAAATTCTAAACTCTGCAAAACAAGAGCACACCATGAGGACACAGCCTTCAATTAAACACAGCATTTAGTATCTATCCACTTACTGTTTTAACACAATTACCACTACAAGGCTTGAGCATTGCTGTATCATATTTAAAACTTTATATCTAATATGTCCACGATTCCTACATTGCATATTAGTGACTAAATGATTAACACCGAATTGTCGAACTTCTAAACTGGGTACAACTACCAGTGTCAAATATCTAAATTGAAAAAAAAATATGTACATCATATCATACACTTTCTTACAATATCATGGATATTGTTTTCTGAAATGTTAATTTTCTGTATGTATCTGATTGATTACATAAAATGTTGGTAAGAATTCGAGTTGTCTGATGATTAAAGTTAACGACGATTACACACATAAGAAATTCAAAATGGACGAAAACGGTAAGATCAACATGTGTATCATAATCTTGTGGAAATGAAAAGTTATTTCAATTAGCCACAAATTGCAACTTTATAGTAAAATCATAGAGGTTAACATCAAATAACCCATGTGTTGTGGAATATGAGCTCGTGATCTACAGATTGTCAGCCTTTACATTCTAATCCACGAAGCTAAACGTAATGGTATCAGACAATGTCTAAAATAACGAACATGATACTTAAGTTTATTTAGTAATCTTGTAACAAAGTGACCGGTTGCAAAGAAAGGTGGGGGTAATAAAAATCATGAGAGAAGACGAAAATGTTTGTACATTACCTGCACTTCCACATTTAATTCCTGTTTTGAAAATCTACACAGTGCTAAATGAGTGGCTCCAGCGAAGCATAAAATCCTAGATTCTGTACACAAATGTATTAAATACACTGCAAACGGGTCGGGGTCCATCGACTCAGAACCGTTTTTTGGATTGTCCCCCACACTGTCACGGTTTTCACTGCGGGATTCCTCTCGCTTTTTTGGTTTCTCAAACATTTTGGCAGTTTTTAGTTTATATAACACTTGTAATGTCACTGAAAAGGCGAAACGAAAACATAAGGTTACAATACATACACAATGTCAATAAAAAAACATATGTAGTAATTTAAAACTTTAATTTGGGACAAATGCAAATGTATCTAGTATTAATATCACACAGAAAGTCACAAAAAAAGTTGGAACTACATGACTAAAATGTAAATGTACATTAAACGATGTTTATAGAAAAAGAAAATTTCTCAATACCTGAGGATGCATCCCAAAATTTTAACGATCCATCTGCATGTCTACAAAATACACAACAGCATTTACTAATAGTTTCTGACAGCCAGATTCCTATGATTGTGAAATTTACTCACACTTCCTGGAATATGAGATATGAAAAGCAATACATTTATTTTCTTCATTTTGTGAAAGAAATGAAGAGTGCGACTTACCCAGTGATAAAGATCTCTTTGTACATTTTGTAAATGAAGAGTGTGACTTACCCAGTGATAAAGATCTCAGGGTAACTACAGGTCGATGTCCCCCACTCTCCACCATTCACTGGCCAAGACTAAAAGATTGAAATTTAGAAAATCTCTCCAGTATGTTCTATTATAATGAATGTTACAATCTGGACAGTGTAGGCATTATGAATGCCTTAGAAACAAAGTGCATGGAAGACCTTTATTCCATGGCCCCGTGAACCAGACTAAAAACTAAACAGTTCCTAGTAAGGCCAATTCAACTTAATTAGTAGATTATCATCCAGGGTCACAAAAAAATATTTGAAATCGGAATTTTTGTGAAAATAAAAAAAATCGGGGCAAGCCCTTTTTTGAGGCAGAGGGGCGGGTGGGATGATAATCTATCAATTAATTCTAATTGGCCTAACAATTGTAACCTGCAAGTCACTGTACAAATGTATATATCAAATATGTCATCAGTAATCACTGTACAAATGTATATATCAATACGTCATCAGTAATCATTGTACAGATGGAGATATCAAATACGTCGTCAGTAATCATTGTAAAAATCTATATATCAAATACGTCATCAGTAATCATTGTACAAATGTAGATATCAAATATGTCATCAGTAATCACTGTACAAATGTATATATCAAATATGTCGTCAGTAATCACTGTACAAATGTAGATATCAAATATGTCATCAGTAATCATTGTACAAATGTATATATCAATACGTCATCAGTAATCATTGTAAAAATGTATATATCAATACGTCGTCAGTAATCACTGTACAAATGTGTATATCCAATACGTGATCAATGATAACTGTATATATGAACTTCACACAAGGAAGATACATGTTAAATACTGAAGTCCTATCTTTTACAGTTTTGAAGTTCGAAGATGTGACATACGAACACGGAAAAAAGGTCCCCAGGTATCATTGTGATTTGCTGGCTTACATGTGAAAACCGAAAACAGATTTATAATACTATGCAATTTAACATCCTGGGACTTAAAGTGATACAGCTCTAACCACACATGTGAAAGAGAGCCCCATTGCAATGCTTCCTGCGAACAATATTCTTTTAATACGAATATTTCATTAATTTGTTATAGTAATTGATTGATTGAATATTGTTTTACGTCCCTCTCGAGAATATTTCACTCATATGGAGACGTCACCACTGCCGGTGTAGGGCTACAAAATTTAGGCCTATGCTTGGCAATTACGGCCCTTGAACAGTGAAGAATCTTTATCATGCCACATCTTCTGTGACATGGGGCCTCGGTTTTTGGCAGTCTCATCTGAAGGACCGCCCCATATAGTCGTCTCTTACGACAAGCAAGGGGGTACTGAGGACCTATTCTAACCCGGATCCCCACGGGACTGTTATGGTGATAAATCAGTGATAACATCAGTATTTCAATAAAGGGATATTTCAGAACTTGGTTGTATATTAAATTATGAAGTATTATTGTTAACTCTGGTTTCACCTTTTCACTGAATCCTGTGCGTTTCTGGCGAGAAGACCCCACTGAGTAGAATGCAGGAATGAGATCAGGCGGGCAGTTTGCATAATACTGACATGCTGTAACAGGTGATTCGTGAATGTCCATGGGGTAGGGGTTCTCAAAACAGGGGTAGTTCTGGGAGGTCAAATCCACCACCACAAGGTCATACTGCAGTAGAACCACAATGGCATAGGGCTCTTGAAAGTCTGTATTAAAAAATAAGAAACACATAAGACAGTTCAATGTATGAAACCTTCCAATCAGTACAAGCATTTTGTGTGTTGTTGGAGAAGTGTCTTTCTAATTACTCATTCCCCATGGTAACGAAATATTGCAATCTTCAATTCAAATACACAGTATTGGTTGTTTTTTCCAATCAGAATTAATTCATTGTGCCTGCATCACATAACACAACAGTTACTTAGAAAATTAATCAACTGAGTCATGTTTTTTATACCATTCTGCCATGGTGTTTCACAAAGCACCACAAAGTCTATAATATTATGCTCCATCTCCAGGGCTGTGGTGCTTTTGCCATTCATGACAGTGATACTGGGTGTTCTGCCAGCACGATCATAGGACATTCCGCCGGAGAAGATGATCAATGGCTCCCTACAAACAATATGGATGTGTTAGTCCAAAGTGTGCATCTGATACATGTATCACTTGTCCCTGGAACAGATGCTACAGAGAGCACTGTGCCGGAACCACACTGATAACTATCTCTGTTACAAACGGAATCTATTTGAAATCAGAGAAGTTCTATTGTATTACAGGCATATCAGGGGAACAACTCCAATATTTACCCATTTTTCACCGACTTCCACTCCACTTTAGTTATTGGTTTACATGGGTTGAGTTTGCCATCTTTGCCCATCTGAGCTGAAATATCCAATAACGAGAATTACAAACAAAATCCTTCACATTTACATGTTTTTACTCATTTAATGTGTTACAATTAAGGAGGTATTCATTCATTGTCTTCATGGCCGACTTCCTTTTCAAACATGAATGAAAATATCAATATCAGCAATATTCATGCATTCATTTCAAATTGTATTGACTACTAGCTGTGTAGCTCAGTAGGTTAGCATGTCGACTGCTGAACTGTAGATCACAGGTTCAAGACCTACAGAGATTTTTAAAAAGAATTCAGATTGCTTTCAAATAAAATAGCATTTTTGACTGAATAAAGTAAAATTAAGTTTTCACTTTCAAAATAGTTGCAAGTTTCCTCCACTTTTCATCCATATCAAATTTCTCTGGTGCAGCATTCCTCCTTAAGAGCTATGTATGATGGGTGTATTGGTATTTCTAGCATCAACATCACTATTACAGTATTGCTGTAGTGTCATACCTCCTAAAGAGCTATGTATGATGGGTGTATCAGTATTTCTATTAACAACATCACTATTACAGTATTGTAGTGTCATACCTCCTTAAGAGCTATGTATGATGGGTGTATCAGTATTTCTATTAACAACATCACTATTACAGTATTGTAGTGTCATACCTCCTTAAGAGCTATGTATGATGGGTGTATTGGTATTTCTATTAACAACATCACTATTACAATATTGTAGTGTCATACCGCCTTAAGAGCTATGTATGATGGGTGTAATGGTATTTCTATTAACAACATCACTATTACAGTATTGTAGTGTCATACCTCCTTAAGAGCTATGTATGATGGGTGTATTGGTATTTCTATTAACAACATCACTATTACAGTATTGTAGTGTCATACCTCCTTAAGAGCTATGTATGATGGGTGTATCAGTATTTCTATTAACAACATCACTATTACAGTATTGTAGTGTCATACCTCCTTAAGAGCTATGTATGATGGGTGTATCAGTATTTCTATTAACAACATCACTATTACAGTATTGTAGTGTCATACCTCCTTAAGAGCTATGTATGATGGGTGTATCGGTATTTCTATTAACAACATCACTGTTACAGTATTGTAGTGTCATACCTCCTTAAGAGCTATGTATAATGGGTGTAATATGGTATTTCTATTAACATCAATATTACAGTATTGTAGTGTCATACCTCCTTAAGAGCTATGTATGATGGGTGTATCAGTATTTCTATTAACAACATCACTATTACAGTATTGCAGTAGTGTTATTTTTCTCCGTAGCTAAAGATTTCAAACGATTTTACAGAGGGGACATTATGAATCACAATTTCCTGATAATCTCCGGGTATTAGTGAAAGCTTCTCAGGATGTTCAGGTATCTAATGTTTTAAAGTACAACCAGCACAAACAAACAAATAGTCATCAACATTTCAAAAGCACTATTTACTTTTCACCACATCACTGATAAAACCTCCCCCGACTTCAATCTCTTTGATGAGGCATGTTGACAGAGAGTACATTTTTGTTTACAGTAAACTTCCTCTCATCATTTTTTCTCAAATTTGTTACAAAGATTCTCTAAAAAGATCTGGCCTTAAGATCATAAACTGATAATAGACTTAAGTCTAAATTTCAAATCCAACAAACTTTTGAAATAGTTTTTATAAACAAATAGAATTTTCAGTATGTGTTTACATTTTTTCTTTTTTTTTTTATAAACCAGCAGTTCTTTACACACAGATAAATCTTAAGTTATAAGTAATCCAAATTTAGACCTAGAGTGTATTCTCAGTTTATGATCTTGGGGCAGGTATATTAGCTGTTAAGAAATTTAGGTGCCAGTCTATTCTCAGTTTCTGGTTTTGAGGCCTAATTATTAGCTGTTGAGAAATTTAGACCTAGTCTATTCTCAGTTTCTGGTCTTGAGGCCTGATTATTAACTGTTGAGAAATTTAGACCTAGTCTATTCTCAGTTTCTGGTTTTGAGGCCTAATTATTAGCTGTTGAGAAATTTAGACCTAGTCTATTCTCAGTTTCTGGTCTTGAGGCCTGATTATTAACTGTTGAGATACATTAGAGAAAGATTACTTCCGAGTCTACTTCCAAGTCTATCCTAGATGAAAATAGTTTCAACTTCATAACATCAAAACAATGCACTAAAACTAGATGAGGCTAGTAAAAATCAGACCTAATATCAAAGATACAAATTCAATCTAGCTGTTTCCATTTTCATGAGAAGAAGCTGGCAGTATTCCTGTACTAAACAAGGAAGAGTTCCTATTACATATGAAGGTGAAAGTGACTTCAATTTCAAGGTCATATATGTAAACAATGCCGCTGTCTTGTGTGCAGCTGGATCCATTAACTGACATTGTTCCACTTCTTCCACATTAGTTTGCCTGTCTCTTTCCCAAAGCCATATAACTGTTTAATAGCAGAGGATTTTTTTATAGAAATATTCCCCACTGAAACTTGAACCAGGAACTCGCAGACATGATAAGTTGACCTTATTGTTAAGATATGTGTCTAGAATACTCTAGGTGGTTTTTATTGAGAACTTGTTTATCACTCAGATTATTGAATCCAAGCATCCTGGGGTTTCATGTCTATTCTATACGTTACATTTTTATTGGGTATAAATTGCCGTCACACAAAGGTTCTCACATAAAACGTCTCTGTGTCTGCTGCCCCTCGTAGAATACACTGAAATACTCCTCTAATCCAAGTGACTTTGAAGGATCAAGGAACAAAAGATGAACCAATGTCGAGTGAAGATTAGTGAGAGAGAGTGAGTGCAGATGAACTTATCACGACTGCTGAATGCCAACAAAAAAAAACAAAACATGGAAAGGTTAACGAGAATAAACACTAATAATTAACAGCGAGGGCATAGAGAACGAAGAGCGAATGGAGAATGATAGGCGAACCATTATCTTCCCAAATTTTCTCATTTAATGTTACATTCATCATAAATATATTTGTTATTTATTTACAGTGAATTGGAACTTCTTGAAATTGAAGAAAATGAAGATTTTTTCCACCAATTTTTGTGGGGAAATTTGAATATCAATCGTGAAATTATGTAAATTGCACGGAATGATAAAATGGCTGCTGTATAAAACGATACTGTTGATACACCCGAGTACTTTTTAACAACTAATAAAGATCGACAACCTTCTCTGAAATGAATGGATGCATCAAAATCGTTTCGGATGCGAGATCATTAAACCGCACACATCTATAGTCACATGTCCTCTGACTCCAGAAAAACTCAACATAGAAAATCTTAACATTTGGATAACTAGACACTGAAGCTTTGATAAGTGGCTCCACAGAAAACAGAAAGTGTACCGTCCCGCTTTGGTGCGAGGGGTAGTTGGACCATCAGGTGCACGTTTGTTAATTTATTCTTTGCAGTTGATTGGTTGTTTGTTTCACCAGTAGCTCATGCCACTCAATTTTATCAATGACTGTGAAGACTGCAGTATGACAACACTTACTAATGTCTGGAGTATCTGTAACACTTACCAATGTCTGTAGTAACATCCGTAAAACTTACCAATGTCTGGAGTAACATCCGTAACACTTACCAATGTCTGGAGTAACATCCCTAACACTTACCAATGTCTGTAGTAACATCCCTAACACTTACCAATGTCTGTAGTAACATCCGTAACACTTACCAATGTCTGTAGTAACATCTGTAACACTTACCAATGTCTGTAGTAACATCCGTAACACTTACCAATGTCTGTAGTAACATCCGTAACATTTAACAATGCCTGGAGTATCATCCGTAACACTTACCAATGTCTGTAGTAACATCCGCAACACTTACCAATGTCTGGAGAAACATCCGCAACACTTACCAATGTCTGTAGTAACATCCTAACACTTACCAATGTCTGTAGTAACATCCGTAACACTTACCAATGTCTGTAGTAACATCCTAACACTTACCAATGTCTGTAGTAACATCCGTAACACTTACCAATGTCTGTAGTAACATCCGTAACACTTACCAACAACACCTTTTTGTCCCTGTTCACATTGTATACGCTAAGACCTCCATATTATACATGTGGCAACACTTACCATATAGCAACACTTACCATGTGGCATCATGACGCTGACTGGCTTCTGTGGCTGTTTGATGTTGTATGTAGTGAGGCTGCCATCTGTGTGACTACACATAAACTGTTTGCCTTCATGGTGCCAGGAGACAGATCGCAGGGCCTGTAAACCAGAGAGAAGCAGGCTTCCTTACCGAGATCATGATAGCAGGCATCGTGTAGGAAAGCAATGACACATCATAAAATCTAACTGAGCACTTCATGTTTGCTAATAGAAACTACAGCGAAGCTTTTTTTTTATGCCATTATGGGAATTAACATATGCAATGCAGGGATTTGTAATAAAATTGGAATTCTCTATTCGGGATGAATGGCCTACTAATGGGTAAACAATTCATGAATAAATAATACCCCTCTTTATCATGTACAATATACTGGGGAGATTTCTGAGACAATTCATTACAGAGCATTTGCATATCAGAGATCAATGAGCATCAACATAAAATGCTTACAGTTTCAGAATAAATGCCAGGCAGCTGACCTACTGAGGGGGAAGGTGGGGTATAAATTGCAATTCCCTCTTTGGATGAAAATTTTTAAGAAAGTTTATTTCGTGCCATTTTGAGACCTGCACCAGAAAAAGCAAACTCAAACATTGCACCCCCCCCCCCCCCCCCTCCTCCAAATTTCTCAATCTGTCCCGATACACCTCACATAGAATTGAAAATATAATGGTTGATTTCAATACTGAAAACTTAGAAATCTGTGACATATGGCACTTTAAATCCCCCCTCCCCCCCAGATTTTTACCTCTGGTAAGTTGAATCTGCACTCTGCTGTTTTACTCTTCAAATCCCATAAGACAATGGTACCCGTCTCAAATCCGATCAGCAACTACAAAATTATAGGCCAATTAAATTTAATATCAATCCTCTTTCAAATCCGATCAGCAACTACAAAATTATAGGCCAAATTTAATATCGATATGTGTTCCAATACCGACAAACTGGTAAAAATGTTATTTACATGTATCGTCTTATATCATACATGTACAGGACTTATAAGAAGCATGATCACGTGTGTGTATGTAGTGCTATGTAAATGTACAATAATTAACTACTATATATCAAACCAATGCTATATTTATGAACTAAAATTGACCTAAAACAGCAAGTTCACCTCTTTCTTTAAAACGGTGTTTTAATAGTAGTATTATTTCCCCCACCAAGGAAACACATATCAGCCTGCTCACATCTAAATGAAGAAGTTGATGGTAGCATACATTTACAATAATACAATACCACTGGTAATTCAACCATAAATCAAAATGATCGTCCATTACCACCACTAATTGACTTCATTCTCAAGATGACTTTTTTTAAATTGTTGAACATTAAGCCAGTTTATAAGTAGGTGGACCTTTGAGAATATGAAAGATATAATAGGCTGTGGATCAATAGCTCAGAGATCTATCTATATAAGGACAGTTTGAATGGTCCGTAGACGCCCGACTAAAATGCATGTACGTATTCAAAACCTTGACATTGAATTCTGGGGCATGAAATCCGTCTATACCCCAGGCAGAGCAGCAACAAGCAATATATGATATATTTAAGAACATATGCAACATTTATTAATAATATATAATTTTTTATGACATTTCACGAACAATTAACTTGTAATCTATCTTGTTTCTACAAAAAAAGAAAAAAAAAAGCAGTATATTACCACATCAGTTTCAGTTCTATCATATATTAATAGTTCCTGGTTGTTGCAAGTTAAATGTAAAGTCAGCTTATAGTAAGTTGTATAAATGGACATTACTGTAGCAAAAAAGGAGAGAACGATCTTTGGAATGATCAGGCATTGACTTCAGGACCCCTGCATTACTAGTTGGGTGATCTAAACACTGAAATACCCATATCAATATATACATAGTATGGTATTATTACTACAATATATAATTCAAACCTAATTCAGAAATCATCTTATACAAGAACTCTTCATATCATGGAGAAAAAAAAATAATTTCAGAGAAAATGTCAGAAATGTTGCATATTGTGCTTTTCAAAATGGAAAACATTTTACAAAGACTCGATCTTCTTGAAAAGTATCAATGCAAACATCCAAAGACCTAGCATTTGTAACCTTTGTGATTTTGACATTTGACCTTTTGATTTTGAAAATGTAAGGACTCATTCTTCTGCAATGGAGAATGTTAAATTGAAGTTTCATTGCTACAGCATAATGATATTTGATAAAACATCCAAAAACCATCTCTAACCATGTGACCTAGTCATCTTAACCGTTAAGACTTGAAAACAATGTAGGATATGTAAGTTATATATTTATAGAATCCCTAGAATTAAGAAAAACTCTACGTAGATTTCGAATTAGTGCACATGACCTTTGAATTGAAAGAGGAAGATATGAATTTATAAAAACCAATTCTGGCCAGAAGATTTCTTAAGAAAGAAACAAAAGAATATGTGAATTATGTAACCTTTAAATTGTGAAGAAGATGAATTTCATTTCCTCACTGATTGTCCATTCTATGTTGAAGAGATAAATTATGTTTTTTAATGGTATATATATATACAAGCTCAACAAATTTTTTATCTATTTAACAAATAAGGACAAATTTACTCTGTTGATGATTAAAGGGAAAGGCAACCCAAAATTTATTTACATGATAAATGATAGAATTAATTATTTGATAAAAATGTGTCGTACCATTCTGTTGATATACGGCCTAGATAAGTGTCAGTACTAATTTGAAAATGTTAAAAATTGAAATGCCTGCCATCTATAGAGGCTACCATGATGTGGAACTCTTTTGCATTCAAGATCACAAATATCAATAATTTTGACGTCACACCGTCTATTCCGGTTTTGATGAGAAAGATGTGCATGTGGTAGATTTTAGGTTGATGTCTTTCTGTCAATCAGTTAACTAGACTAATGTAAAGGGGAGATGTGGAAAAAGGTTTTTTTTGGTGAAATTCCCAACCAAGTCATCTGAAAAGAAAAGACTATGTACATGTAAACTGTGGATCCATCATTTGCGTAATGACAAGTTGAGGTTCGAGACATTAATATGAAGAAACGTACCGTCTGCCTGGTCTGCGACTTGACTGAACGTCTTTTCTTAATTTCTACTTGTGAAAGAATGAGCTCAAATCTATACGGCTCCAAATTTAACTGTTCATGACTTGTCATGTTTACAGTGCTGCTGATGAAATATAAACCGGAACTGACGGTGTGATGTCATATATCAAACTTCAATGGCCGCTCTCTTAGCAGCGGGTAATTTAAATATTTGATTGATTAATATTGATTTAATCGTTAAGCAAGAATTTTTGTTTTCTGAGAAAAATATTAGACATGATTTTTTTTTTCAACAGATGCACATCATTTAATGCCAGGTGGATATTAATCTATGCTATTTTCACAGACATCATTCCAGGTTAAGCTTTAATTTCAAACAGAAATATACCTAACTTCTTCAAGATTTACACCTGTAAGAACGCGAGAAATTAAAAAAACCATATAGATCTATTTTCTTCACGTGGCTTTAACGTTGCTATACTGGAAATGTAAACAAGAAATGTAAATACTGGAGTCGGACATAACAATATTCCGGAAATCGCAAGTTTCACAAAATAAAAAAATTCGGGGCGGGCCAAATTTTTAGGGGTGGGCGGGGATGATAATCTATCAATTAATTTGAATTGGCCTAATTGTCAAATTGAGTGAATATTTAGTTAAAACTTTCAGAAAAAGAAGTGATGCTTTAAAACTTCAAAAATCATTTTAGTTTATTATTCATATGTTGGTATAATACTGATATTGTCCATTCACTTGTGTATACACATGATTCGCAATTCATAGAATCGATGTAAGTACTAGTTTCCCCCAACATGCTACATCCACATGTAGTTTGCAGTCCATGTAACCTGTAGTTAATGTTGTAAACTTTCTTTCTTTTTTGAAATTTCCTTCTTTATAAAATGTCTTGCTGTTATGCCCTCTGGGCCCAAAATTGGAATTATCTTATCTTATGTAGAGATTTTTTTCAAGTCATGAACAATCTGCATGGGATTCAGAAGTAACTGTAAAAACGATTTCAATGGCACTCCAATGTTGCAAATTTCAAGCCATAATAAAATCCATAATCTGTAACATTTCTATGCACCAGAACCACATATCTACAAAGTTACATAACAAAGAAACTGTAACATCTCCATGATCCACAATTATTGACCATCCACAAATTTAATCGATTCCAGCGTATCGTCAGGAAACCGAAGTGCTAGACAGATTAAAGGAAGTAAAGGATGAAGTAAGTAATATCCCCTGATTTTGTTGAATTACAGGACAGTAAGTTCTCTGCTAATATGTGTATGGCATTTCCTTTTACTTGATATATTTCGTTATTTTTTGAAATCATAGGCACGTTTTAAACAGGTTCAACACAACAATTGAAAATGTTCTAACTTAGTTTCAATGTTTACATAAAGCAATTTATTAGACAAATGCTTTAAAATGCTGCTGATCTTTGAATTAGTTTTATTTCTTTTCAAAAAAAAATTTGGGGGGGGGGGAGGTCGGAAGGGAAAGAAGGATATGGCAAATGTTTTCCCCCAAGAATAGATGTATTTCAGGGAATCCTGTGTTATGCAGGCACTCATTCCTGAGACTTGTTGCACTCCGTACAGGCCTGATGAAGTGTGAGACACTCCGATCACATTGATAGCTCGGTTTTCTGAGGGCTTATTGATCAAACAACATCACTTGTTTGAGATGACCTTGTTTGCCTCTCTAACGGAAAGAGGTGATCTTTGTTCACCCCGTCAGAGATGGCATTGATCCACCCTTCACGAACAGTCATTTCCATCCTTAATTTAGATTCTCTAGAAATAAGAGTTTTGTTTTTCCAAATATTGACCCAACAGTAAATCAGTCTCTAAGCCTTAAGCAGCAAAGTGCCTGGGAAAATGTCCCCTGATTTAAATATTTCTGCACAATTTCAAATCTTGTAACATGGATTAATCACAGAAATTTAGGCTATTCTAAATGGTTTGAAATATAATTGTACATTTACACTACTGTGCAGTAAAAGATGGTTGCCACAAACACACTATAATAAATAACTAATGATAAAAACCAAGAGGTCCATGGGCCTTAACAGCCACCTGAGTATCACATAATGAAGAAAGTGAAACAGTGTATCTATTAAACTTTGAGAACTGCAGAGGTTCTTCTCAGCCTTGTTTTTCTTGTGTTCTCCATATAAAAGTCCACCCATATATCATAATTTGGCAATTGTTTTTCTGAAAATTGTTTAGGAATTTTGCATATTTGCACTATTTCATAAATCGGACAGCATTTTTTATCAGATTGTCTGCCAAACACCTAGTGCACTGTTGTCGTAAATTTGTTCAAGAATTACAGAATACCGATGTATATTACAAATCAGGCATGTTCTTCGTGAAATGTTCGTAAAAACATATATGTTGAATTAAATATACTTTCATTCATAATGTCCTAGTGGTAAGAACTCTGTATGGTTACTTTGCTATTCAAATTATCAGTCTTGTTGATTTGTTACTGCTTAAACCAACACTGAGGCATTAAAAATAACGTCACTTGTTGCAGATTGAGCAGCAAGAAAAAAATTCCAGCAGTAGAGAGTAACTACAAGTTGAACAAAGACTTCAGAGTCCAAATCTTGCTCCCAAAAATACCTATCGATACGCAATTCCTCTGACATTTCTTGTTCAAAAACTTATGGGCCAGACTTGATAAATACAGAAAACTTTCTATGGAGCAACCAAAATCTCGGCCATTTTATTAATCCATGGTCTATAACAAATTGGTTCTATACAATTTTATGCTCAATATGCACTTAAAATGTCTTTTCTTATTTCAAACATTATTACTAGAGTCCTTGATGATGACCACATGACCTTAGTTCAGTTCATAACATCCTGCCTGACCATAAGCAAGCTTTTTTTCAAGTCTTAATTTTGAATATTTGTCCATTTATTAAGTCACTGCCCAGAGAAATAAAGTTACTGTCCAAAGAAATAAATTTATTGTTCGGAGCCCAATACCCTTGGACCTCAGAATGCCTGATGTTCCATATAGCCCTACCCTTGGACCTCAGAATGCCTGATGTGCCATATAGCCCTACCCTTGGGCCTTAGAATGCCTGATGTGCCATATAGCCCTACCCTTGGACCTTAGAACCCATGATGTTCCATATAGCCGTACCCTTGGACCTTAGAACCCATGATGTTCCATATAGCCCTACCCTTGGGCCTTAGAACCCATGATGTTCCATATAGCCCTACCCTTGGACCTGAACCCCTGACTGAGTAGCCATGAGAGTGACTACTTTAGTAGAAACCTTCAGCTCATAATCATAATAACTATGCACCCAGTTTGTTTGCCCGATCTTCAGCAATGGAGAGTTTTTAACCATTCCACGCATCGTCACTGAATGATCCGAGCAGTCCTGCCCTGGGGTCTGAACTCGATCCTGATCCAGGGGCTATGAATTTCACGACTTTGTTAGAGACCTTCATGTTTATTAGAACTATGCTCCCCATTTGTATGCTACATGTATATAACAAAAAGGCAAACAAAAAAACATTTTCAACAGATTTTCATGAGTTTATAAAGTACTGGGAATGGATCACAAAATTTACCAATTCTTTACACAGCACTTGGGCATGGATCACAAAATTTACCATTTTTTAAAAAAAATACAGCACTGGGGCATAGATCACAAAATTTAACAATTTTTGTTCCCCAATAGCCCTAAAGATGCTACACTGCAATTTTGGTGAAAATTGGACTTGTAGTTTCTAAGAAGTAAAAATGCTGAGATGTTAATAACAGACGGCGACTGACAGGCACGGCTATCAAAGGTCACTCGAGTGAATCAGCTGATAAATGAGGCTAGATTCATATTTCTTCTTGTGACTTGCATACAATATGAAATGTTATTGTACAGTTGTATACCACACCTGAGAAAACTGTTATGGGTGGGAAGTGTAGGCCCGAAAGCTTTAAAATTTATCTTTACTTAGTGAATTTGTAAGCAGTTTTAGTAGAAACTCACCAGCAAAATTTTGTAAACCCCTGCGAGACCTGAACTCACTATCTAAAGATTAGTCGCCTTAAATATTACCGATAACCCACCAAGTTAACCAGTTATAAGGAATAAAATTCAAACAGACAGGGATTTAATTACTGACATAAATTTTTTCCTTTGTTTTGAAATAAAAGTCTGCCATTAGGGCAATGTTTTTGCTTTTGTTCCTGCTTAATGTCCTTAGAATTTCATCATAATCCAGTTTTACAGTGATTTGATAAGGTGTACGTCATATTCATTTCTGCATGTACAGTAAAACACACTCATAGTAAAGTGCTGGGGGATGAACAATTTTGATTCGCTATAAATGTAATTTGTTATATGCAATGTTCATGTTTTAAAACTATATGTGTGAATTCATTATAAGTGTGTTCACTGTAACCATGTTTTACTGTAAGTGTGAATTCATTATAAGTATGTTCATTGTAACCATGTTTTACTGTAAGTGTGAATTCATTATAAGTGTGTTCACTGTAACCATGTTTTACTGTAAGTGTGAATTCATTATAAGTGTGTTCACTGTAACCGTGTTTTACTGTAAGTGTGAATTCATTATAAATGTGTTCACTGTAACCATGTTTTACTGTAAGTGTGAATTCATTATAAGTATGTTCACTGTAACCATGTTTTACTGTAAGTGTGAATTCATTATAAGTGTCTTCACTGTAACCGTGTTTTACTGTAAGTGTGAATTCATTATAAGTATGTTCACTGTAACCGTGTTTTACTGTAAGTGTGAATTCATTATAAGTGTCTTCACTGTAACCGTGTTTTACTGTAAGTGTGAATTCATTATAAGTGTCTTCACTGTAACCGTGTTTTACTGTAAGTGTGAATTCATTATAAGCGTGTTCACTGTAACCATGTTTTACTGTAAGTGTGAATTCATTATAAGTGTGTTCACTGTAACCATGTTTTACTGTAAGTGTGAATTCATTATAAGTGTGTTCACTGTAACCGTGTTTTACTGTAAGTGTGAATTCATTATAAGTGTCTTCACTGTAACCGTGTTTTACTGTATGTACATATTAGAAACTTCATGGGTGTCCTCACCTTGTTGGGGTCAATTGGGCAGTCTGTCAGACTGACCACTGGACCAGGATGTGTCTTCCTTGAACTGAAAAAAAAATTTTTTTTTGATAATACAAGTTCATGAAGTTGATTAATCTCCTCTCCTTATTGACAAAGCATTTCAAAAACATGCAGCAATAAATCATCTTTAAATTATGTACTGTAGCAGCTATTTCACTGTAAATTACTTAAATCTATGCAAACATGAATATATGCACGCATAAAAACTACTAGATTTTGGCCGTTTTTATTCTTTGTGGGATCTAAACTGCATGGATATGTCATTTTAACCTTATTATTCAGTAATCTGCTGTCTGCTTATATCTCTGCAATTGAAAAGATCAATAGATATTAGTATGAATTTCACAGGGGCAGCTCATTCTACGACTTCACATTAATCAAATTTGATATTTAGAAAATTCATTGATTTTCTGCAAAAGAAACTGACTCCAATTTCTTCTCATCCTTCTCCCTGTTGATTTTGTCTCACTGTGTCACATCAGAACAGGCCTGGGCTAAGCGCCGTGTGACATCAGAGCAGGCCTGGGCTAAGCGCCGTGTGACATCAGAGCAGGCCTGGGCTAAGCGCCGTGTGACATCAGAACAGGCCTGGGCTAAGCGCCGTGTGACATCAGAGCAGGCCTGGGCTAAGCGCCGTGTGACATCAGAACAGGCCTGGGCTAAGCGCCGTGTCACATCAGAGCAGGCCTGGGCTAAGCGCCGTGTCACATCAGAGCAGGCCTGGGCTAAGCGCCGTGTCACATCAGAACAGGCCTGGGCTAAGCGCCGTGTGACATCAGAACAGGCCTGGGCTAAGCGCCGTGTGACATCAGAACAGGCCTGGGCTAAGCGCCGTATGACATCAGAACAGGCCTGGGCTAAGCGCCGTGTGACATCAGAACAGGCCTGGGCTAAGCGCCGTGTGACATCAGAACAGGCCTGGGCTAAGCGCCGTGTGACATCAGAACAGGCCTGGGCTAAGCGCCGTGTCACATCAGAACAGGCCTGGGCTAAGCGTCGTGTGACATCAAAGCAGGCCTGGGCTAAGCGCCGTGTGACATCAGAGCAGGCCTGGGCTAAGTGCCGTGTGACATCAGAGCAGGCCTGGGCTAAGCGCCGTGTGACATCAGAGCAGGCCTGGGCTAAGCGCCGTGTGACATCAGAACAGGCCTGGGCTAAGCGCCGTGTGACATCAGAACAGGCCTGGGCTAAGCGCCGTGTGACATCAGAGCAGGCCTGGGCTAAGCGACGTGTGACATCAGAGCAGGCCTGGGCTAAGCGACGTGTGACATCAGAGCAGGCCTGGGCTAAGCGCCGTGTGACATCAGAACAGGCCTGGGCTAAGCGCCGTGTGACATCAGAGCAGGCCTGGGCTAAGCGCCGTGTCACATCAGAGCAGGCCTGGGCTAAGCGACATGTGACATCAGAGCAGGCCTGGGCTAAGCGCCGTGTGACATCAGAACAGGCCTGGGCTAAGCGACGTGTGACATCAGAGCAGGCCTGGGCTAAGCGCCGTGTGACATCAGAGCAGGCCTGGGCTAAGCGCCGTGTCACATCAGAGCAGGCCTGGGCTAAGCGCCGTGTCACATCAGAACAGGCCTGGGCTAGGACATACTCCTTCATCACAGTGGACATTTTTCATTACATCCACAATGACATTAAAAACTCCAGTGTTCAAGAGCAGTTTAACCTTCGGTGGTCCAGATGATGTAATTTGAAATTCAAATCAATAGAATTTGGTAATTTCTACTATCTCCATCACATCTGATCAAAATCCATTTCATCTTACTCCACCCCTTTTTAACACTCAATTAATCAGACAATAAAACCCCTGCATTTCTGGACTAACATTAACTAGTTGAAAAACAGGATTATATGAAGATCTAGATCAATTTAACCATCCTTGAAATTCAAAATCAGATTGAATTCTTTAAATTATTCTTGGATGAGACATTAGTTATGAGACTATAGTTATAAACATTTCGGTTCAATCTTCTCGTAGACACCTTGGTTAATGAAAATCAAGGTCTTTTTTTGTACAGACTGACAGACAGACAGTGGTTTTGCTGTATTTTCAGGAAACTTTATGTGCAAGAATAGCAGTAAGCCTATTCAATTCTAACCACATACTCATATTTATCACCATGCAAAATTTGGCAAATCCTTCTTTATCACATAACATCCAATTACATTTCAATATTCAATATATGATATCTGAATTATGCATGTACCCTTTTCATCATCAAGATTGCAATTTGATTGATGGAGCAGCCGTTACTGATGTGCATTACTGATACCAGGTTGTATGGCTTCCTTCAAAGGGAAAAATTCACTGATTTGGTTCGCACCAATAAAGCAGTTCACTTGCAAATTACTTCATTGTGCAACCACTCGGTCACAATGATTATGTCATCAGATTGCACAATGTGCAAACACAACAAATAGTATACAGCTCACAGTGCCTCTCTCCTGCCAATGACAACTTTGATTTGCTAATTAATTTTCTCCACCATCTTGTTTTCCCTATTGTTTTCACATAATGGAATTTTACTTTTAATTCCAGTCTGCTGGGAATGTTGCAATGTGCAATTCTGTTATACATAATTGATTTTCACAATATCCTTCCCAAAAATGACACTTCAGAAAGTGCTTTTTTAAAAACTAAATTAACATACATGTGACTAATTCCTTTTGAGCTTCAAATCAATCCTTTAATTTTCTAAGGCTTGGCTGGTACACTGTATCAGCTTTATTCAACACCAAAAAAAAAACCCACCCAATATATTAATGATTAACATTTTAATAAATCCTATAAAACATTTTATATACCGTCCATTCCTCATGTTACCTATACTTTAGTAACAGATTTTGAAAGAGAGTTTTGCTTGAACTGCAAGCTGTTTCCTACTAGAATTACTTTTCACACAGCAAAACACTATCATCTGGTCATATAGCTATAGGGCCACAATTTCCCAATGTAAAAAAAAAGAAGAATTTTGCTCTCAATAAACAATGGCTTGATCAGTGTTGATCCTGACACTCTTTGGTCTTTATAAATTTTGAAGAATTGATTCTTGGTTCTATACTGTAATTATTTATTCAATGGTGCAATGTGTGGGCCGTGATATTTGGTGGGCAGTGTAACTAAAAACCTTTCCAAGCTGCTGAAGTTCAATCCGAGCTGAATCAATGAACACTTATTAAACTCTGACCTACGCCTTAAAGCAACATCGCTTTCTCATTTGCTTCTGGCTTGACATTCAAATATAGGAAAAGAATCTGCTCCAACCCACACTAAGAATGGATAAAGGTTTTATGGACAACTAGAAGCTGACAGTGGCATGCCTATGCATATAGTTCTATGATTAGTTCACAAAATATATAGGATGAATAACCGCATTGAAACAACCCAAACCTGAATATACCCACATCAAAGCACTGATGTCATTTACTTTAGAAAACAGCATACTCCATTAAGGAGGTACGTAGTCTACATCGTCATAATGGCTGACTTCCTTTTAAAACACAGTGTGGCATTCCTCCTTAAGAATACATATAAACAAACATGCTACCATTTTTTTGGTTTAAAAAAAAAAAGGTTGATGACAAAAAACAATATCCGAATGTTTGTCTCGCAGGAATAATGGGCTACAGTATATTCCAGTAGTTAGAGCTTCACAACCAGGTCTGCATCCTGTCACCCGATCAAATCCAAGGTAGTGACCATTCCTCTGCCAAATTCCGGCATTAGAAGTAAAAGACAAAAATCTTTCCGATATGACTTTAATTACCAAGGTTCTGTGTCACAGGATGCATTGACATGTATTTAATACAAATGAATAGGCCTAGATATTGCAAGTGCAAAATTAGACGATTTCCGATTCATATTTTTCCGGATCATATTTGAATCATAAGTGGATATGGATGGAAGCCACTAGTAATACAACTTCGGTTACATGACTTAAAACACGGAGGTTCTGTGTCACGGCATGCATGACTATATAAAGAACACTTCCTGCTACAGTCTTCAGCACCATGCCAAGTCAAACTTTGTGGCATTTGAGACATAAGACAACATGAAAGCATAACCATTACCATAAATAGATCTCACAATTGCAAAACTAAAAGATTGCATACATTCTATTTAAATCTGAAGAAAGTGTACACTTTCTAAAATGCTGAAAGTCTGCTGTTTCATTCTATGTACTCTCCTAATATTGCAGTGCTTTTGAAATCTGCCGGTCCCATCAGGAAAACCAGTAAGAATTCCTAAAGTCTGGTAATTTTTTTTAAATATAATCGGCCCGAAGGACTGGTAACATGTAAATGCTCATTTCAGGACTTTAACCTAATTAATGGTTTTTAATGCAGTTCTGAAATCGACTTAACGTTTGAATCTGTATATCTAAATGAATGAATACAAGCACTCTTTGGGACCGAGTACCAAGCTAAATATGCCTAGACATTGCAAGTGTGAAATTAGATGATTTCCTCTTCATATTTTTCCAGATCATCTTTGCATCATAAGCAGATATGGATAGAAGCCACTCATAATACAACTTCTGTTAAATAAATTTGACTTTTTCAAAAAACTATTAACATCTATCTGCAACCAAAGTAAAGCATATATATATATATTGTAGTTTTTCAATTCCACTGAAGAGTCGTTGAGCGAAAGCACTTTGAAATAAATGTGAAATCTACATCTGAATTTATATAATACATATATTCATACAATTGGTTGCATTATGAGTCCTTCAGCCTCAGATCAGTTATACTGGTCTACATAACAGCTACCTCATCATTAACATACTCACAGTTCAATGGCCTTGTTCCAGTTGATGACATAACCAGACAGGGTAAAAGACTCAATGTTAGCGATGTGGACGTTTCCTCTCTCAGTTCCCACATACAGCCATTTACTGGTGAAGGGCAGGTGACAGTAGGTGATCCTAAAAAATATCAACGAGACAAATATAACAGTCAACGAGACAAATATAACAGTCAACGAGACAAATATAACAATCAACGACACAAATATAACAATCAACGACACAAATATAACAAATATATTGAAATTGTACCCTTAACTGACTATTTTACTGAGATTAATTGAAAGTTATACACAGTGAATTCAGCTCTCTTTTATCATATTGAATATATATTTCATGCCAAAATGTGTAAAAAGCTTATGCATATACTTATTTATGGTGGGCAGTGTACATATGCAATAAGATTAACGATTTCAGAATCTGTTACACACATACACAAAATTTATGAACATATGAAAACTTTGGACCCCCACTGTACGTGGCCCGGCCCACATCACTCAAAACCCTATTGAAATTTTTCAATTTTTTCACTACAAACTTATCTCCCCTGAAATAAGTAACACGGGTCTGGAGAAGTTGAAAATATTGGGGGGGAAATCACAAAAAAAAAAAACCCAAAACATTAGCAGATAAATGAACAAAAAGTTGATATTAAAAAGCCCATAAAGTATAGTACATCCCTGTATACAGGTCATATTGCAATTACATAAAAATACTTTAGAATCCTTCATCCTGGTTATTTCATCCGCCCCTGTCACATTACAGTAGTGTCAGTCATATGTTGCACAGTTAACCACATTACAAAACATCAATCAATGTGATCAAGATGAAGCCACTACACCTGATTCTTATTATCAACTCTGGTATTTTACAGTCATAATGACATCAATTTCTGCAACTTGAGATCACCGAGCCCTTCCAGTAAACAAAAACAAAACGACCCAACACCTCAAGCGTCAGGGCACCCTCTATAAAATCCAATACAATTGATCCTGCTACTGGAATTACAGGTAGGAATCTGGGGCAGTTTATCAAGGTTGCCCACAAAATTTTAAAGTCGAACAATTTTTAAATTGCCAGATAAACAATGGACTCTGTCTACCCGGAAACAATGCATCATTACTCCCATGCATAAAATTGTCCACCTCACCTCTCCGATCAATATTTTTCTCTGACCTTCACCATTAATATCTAATCCATTTCGTGTTTGTTATCCCACTAGACTACACAAACGGAAGTTCATTGACTTTGAAAGCAATACACTATTGTGTGTCCTATTATACAGAATAGATGATTTTTTTTTTATTTAAAATTATCATATTGTTCACTGCAAAATCAATTTTAAGATTTATGATACAAGGCCCACTGAATTCATCTTCATTGCATGGAATTACGAAAGGATCGAGATTAAAAATTCCCCATTTCTGATCGAATTGTGATACCTGGAGAGAAATATATACTGACATTAAGCCAGATTACAGAACAACATGACTGTATGCTTTACCATTGACTCTGTATCTAGTCCTTTCAGCTAATTAGTACTGTAATGAATATATGTAAATGTTAATGAAATAGTTGAATATACAGCATAGTATAAATACAATTTTTCTAATACATGATAAAATGGTCACTGGTGCAACTGGGAGTCCATGATTCCTATTTCAAGCCATAAAATTTGTTTTTATAAACCATAATACTTTTGGCTTTCACATACTTCTGCAATCATATTTGCACAAAAACTAATAGACCACCATTGGATCCTACACAGGTCCCCCCGAATGACCATCATTGGATCCTACACAGGTCCCCCCCCCCCCCCCCCCCCCCGTGACCACCATTGGTGCCTACATAAGTCCTCACTGACCACCATTGGATGGTGCCTACACAGGTCCCGTGACTGACCACCATTGGAGCCTACATAGGTCCTGTGACTTGATTGGTGCCTACACAGGTCCCGTGACTGACCACCATTGGAGTCTACACAGGTCCCAATTGATTGACCATCATTGGAGTCTACACAGGTCCCGTGACTGACCATCATTGGAGCCTTGTCCCCACTAACCACCATTGGAGCCTACACAGGTCCCCACTAACCACCATTGGAGTCTACACAGGTCCCATGACTGACCATCATTGGAGCCTTGTCCCCACTAACCACCATTGGAGCCTACACAGGTCCCCACTAACCACCATTGGCGCCTACACAGATCCCGTGACTGATCATCATTGGAGCCTACACAGGTCCCCCCCCCCCCCCCCCCCCCCCCTGACCACCATTGGTGCCTACATAAGTCCTCACTGACCACCATTGATTGGAGCCTACACAGGTCCCGTGACTGACCACCATTGATTGGTGCCTACACAGGTCCCATGACTGACCACCATTGGAGCCTACTTATAAGTCCTCACTGACCACCATTGATTGGTGCCTACACAGGTCCCGTGACTGACCACCATTGGAGCCTACACAGGTCCCGTGACTGACCATCATTGGAGTCTACACAGGTCCCGTGACTGACCATCATTGGAGCCTACATAAGTCCCCACTGCACCAAAATGTTACCCACTGTTACCTATAATTCTGTGGAACAGATGGTTAAACAACACTGAATTCTGCATGAAACAATATTGATAGAATGTTGAAGCTCAATTTCCCTAATCAAACACATCATAAAATTGCCTGTTATCTCCAAATTACAGCAGTCTTCTACCACAAAGACTCTGGCTTCAGGTTAACCAACTGTGTTTTACAGTGTAGTCCTGCAATGCAGTGTGTCCATAAAGCATCAGATCCTGCTTCAACTGCCCAAATAAACTATAAATAGCGATGCTATCTTCTGATCACTTTCTGCATTATGAACATGGTAACTGTTTAAAGATATGATCCTTAATTAGGATATTGACAAATATTTACTGTACTTTCACTTTCCTGTTCAACAGTCTGTATGTATGAAGGGGGGGGGGGGGGGGGGGGGGGGAGGGGAGGGGGGTGCAATTTGTACAAGAAATGCCAGTGTGAATGATCTGATAAAAAAAAATTATCAATGTGAATGGTAACTTCATGCACTACTAAAACACTATCACTAGAAGAATATTGACTCTAAACTGATCACTTTGACATTCAAAGTGTGTCATCATCTACACAACAGACACAACACAGCTTAGTCGCCATCAGATTAGGAATATATCTGAGGAGGGCACACAAGGGAATGCCTATGACGTTTAACATAATAGCAAAACTTCCAAAAACTACATTTCCTTCTACATTTTCCCCCAAGAGCCTAGCAATCATATGCAGTGCTTTTCATCATAGTGATATTGTGTAACACATTATGTGCAAAGCAATTTCGCAGAAGATAAGAAGTGATCTCGGTAATATATCTTAGCTCTGAGAAACAATAAAATAAGCATCAATAACCTAAACAGGAAGAAGCGTTCTCCATCAATACATCGTCTTATAGTCAACATTGACCGACTTCTTAAGAAAGGAATAGTAAATTGCTTCCTACCAATTTCCCCCTTCATTTTGATGTTAAAAAAACAGCAACTTATATTTCAAGGTTACTGACTCAAACAAAGCTTAGTTCAATTGA
The DNA here is from genome assembly GCF_947568905.1 of Ostrea edulis. Taxonomy (NCBI): domain Eukaryota; kingdom Metazoa; phylum Mollusca; class Bivalvia; order Ostreida; family Ostreidae; genus Ostrea; species Ostrea edulis. The sequence goes on from NC_079166.1 coordinate 1,944,601, forward strand.
TTTTTTCCAGTTTTGTATTAGGATCAAATGCCCGCTGATACTATAGTGTGACTTTGGAACACCTCATTTGGTATCATTAAGTGCAATTGGATAGAGATTAGATAAAAAAAAACCTGGATAAAAACCACGAGAATGACAGTTTATAGACAATCAGAAATTGGTCTCAAATTAGCCTTGCCTACAAACAAGTCCGAGACAATGAAATATTGTGCTGAGCCAAACATAAAATGGGACACGCTTCTTAACGAGAGTTATCCGCTAATAGAACAAGCTGAAGATGTAACGGGGTGGGGGGGATAAATTTGAGCCTTCACCTTACAAAAAAGAAATGACCTTTCCCTTTCGCATGTACAAACACAAACATATCTACTGCATACAGTTCCCAAGTCATTGTCACTATGCATCAAATTTAGCCGATATCGATGCCTTCCAATAGTTAGGTAACAAGGGTAAGACAACACCTACTGTCTTTCGTTATAGATTGTATACGGAGAGTTTCCAGTATGCCGGTCCCCAATAGCACGCTGCTGTGCTTGAGCAGTTATTCCCCTTTCCGTTGCTAAGCAGACTGTAAACTCATCACCATTTGCATTTTCACCTCAGATGCCGAGATATGAAACTTGATCGCCAATGTTTCACGCAATACAACCGAGATGTGAAACTTGATCGCCAATGTTTCACATAATACAACCGAGATGTGAAACTTGATCGCCAATGTTTCACATAATACAACCGAGATGTGAAACTTGATCGCCAATGTTTCACGTAATACAACTGATTAGGAAGTCCAGCGGTATGTCAACCTGACCATGTGAGTTAACTATGAAGATTTTTTAAAAAATGAAGCAGCCCCATTTTCCCCATTTCAGATATATCCTTGCTCTAAAATGTTGATAAAAACGGGTTTTAAAGGGTTTTTCCCCAATGTCATACTTTTAACTAGAATATTTTTCATAAAATAGGAAGGATCAATATCCTTTCTGAACCCCAGATGAAATTCCGTCTGCTTTCATTAATATCAGTGATGTGAATACTTAGAATTTTATTACGTAGTTACACACACACGTATACAACGGACTCTGTCTATTTTGGAACACAAACTGTACGTCTTTTTGCATTGTGTTTTTATCCCAAATTTTATAAAAACTGTTTAAAAACGGGGTTTTTTAAAAGCTTAATTTAATTACAGAAGGAATTCAAATTTTGGCTTAATTTTATGATTTTTTGCCGTTTTAACGATTTTACCAATCGTTCACGCATTCATATATATATATATCGCCGGCATTTATTTTAGCGCCATATTTTGGGGACCGGTATACAAGAAGTGTTCTGTATATACCAATACGCCAAAAATCACAAGCGTATATATTAAATGATAATAGAGATATGCCCTAATGCAGAGAATGAGCAGAAGAACATGCAATCCCACTAAAACAATGCCTTCCTTTGATGAAGAGCAAATTTAATGAACTATACCCTGAAGTGCACAAAAGCAAGTTAGCAGATAATGGTTATTGTAAGAGGAACTCCATACAGATTAATGGCTTTTAAGCATCAGCTTTCATGTTATAATAAGAAACCAATGATGACCTAATTGACTTGCCGCCTTAGATAAAAGCATCGTGATCATGCTTTTACAAACACAGAGGGCTTTCTACAGGGCTGTGATGGATTTCAGCAGGTGTCTTCACCTTTCATTATTTACATTTCCCAATGTTTTTACTTTTGATATCTTTACCAAACTGTAATGATGCCCATTTCCTCATGAATGCGATGCAGCTGTGAACAATGCACAGATGAATCTTGATAAATACCGCATGTCTATTCTAACCGCTGGGAATTTCGATAGAAATGAAAGTAGAATGTAAATTACATACATGTATATAAGAAATACATTTCATCGCACCACTTCACACCAGTATATTTTTCATGAAGAGTTAACTTGCTTCGTGAAGTCTGCCAGCGTGAAGTGTCACAGCTATAATCTATCCCCCAGATATTTTCAAAAACAAAATTAATTTTTAAGATAACCTGTCAATTCCATTCTTTTTAAAATTCAATTCACAGAATTTTGACAATTAAACACAATCTACAAAATGCTCTTAGCGTATATTGCATATTTTGCATCAATCATACACCCCAGTCCCTTTCCATATAACCTGATTAATTTACATAACGAACAGCAACTGTTAAGATACCCCATCCGTCATGTACCTATCTATAAAGCCCCTAATCCCACAATTTACCAGCATCTTACGTAACTTGTACCTTCCTCCATTCTATCTCACTTTTATCTTTTATCTAATCACCTCCATAAACAGTACACATACTACAGAACTGTGATCATAGATCCCTTACATTTTGTATCCTCTCAAGATCCTTTACAATATTGACAGATTAACAAATGTAAACTTTGTAGTCTAGACTTCCATGTAAATATGTGACCCCCCCCCCCCCCCCTTTACAGATAATGCAGCTGTGCTGCAGATGGTTTTTACATAGGCCAGTCACCGACACAGAATCCTCTAGGTATAATGCAACCTCAAAATGGCAATCTACATTGTAACACTAATGATGATAATCAAAATAAGGAGATTTATTTCTGTTCTGATCTTCTGCTTTTCAATGTATTTCTGTTTTACAAATCCATTTAAGACAATTTCCCGTATAATCACAAATTAAAGTTTGTTGGTAATGTGAATCTACTTTTCATATATGTTGTTCGTGCCATTGGTCAATTTTTAGTACTTTTTATATCCTTTTTTAATTTGACCTATAGGTATATATATATATGTAGGACTCCAAAGTGCGATGGGACTCCAAAGTGCGATGGTCACGCCAAAGTGCAATGGTCTGCGCCAAACCCCAAAGGTGTGACACGCCAAAGTGCGATGGTCTGACACGCCAAAGTGCGATGGTGTGACACGCCGAACTCCATTGGTTTGTAAATGATGCAATGTTTTGATACAGACTGAAACCGTGTTTTGTTTTTTTTACCAAAATATCAGTGCAAAATCCATGCACAGAAGTAAGAATAAGAACTTATTATATTACCATTTAGTTGTCGTGTTATTAAACACAACATTTTTCAACGCAAAATCATATAGAATGTTTTGTATCATAACATAACCCCAGGAATTAATATGTGTACGTCAAAGTAATAAATGATCATGAATTAAAGAATGTTTGGGCGAAGTAGATAGTTCGACTACAAATGTACTTTGCTGTTCTCACTATCCTCAACAGTGTAAACCTTGTCGTTGCTGTCGTCCATGTTGCATTTCTTCAGTTTTATTTTGAAAGACGTTAAGAATGACGTCACAATGACGTGACGTCACAAACGTTACTGAACTCCGCACCATCGGACTTTGGCGTGACCATCGCACTTTGGCGGTCATAACGTTAACAAACCATTGCACTTTGGCGCAGACCATCGCACTTTGGAGCGACCATCGCACTTTAGAGTCTTACATATATATTTAGGTTTGAGAGAGAGAGAGAGAGACTATATTTCCCTGGCCTAAATTTAAGATCCCTAGTTACTAAACCTGACATACTAAAATCTAAAATACAGCCAAGTTTTTGAAATAGTTTTCTTACAGAATAGCACTTTGTAGATGGTGCATATATACATTTTCATCCAGACAATGCAACATACTGTCATCTTTTACCAGCCTAAAGCAATTTCTAGTGTTTAAAACCTAATCAGACCACTGGATTTAAAAAAATCTTGCACATTTCCTAACAGAGGGGAGAGATAAGCTCAACATATCCTTAGACATCTGTTCCCTGGTGATAATGTCACACATCCCTCCACCTTCATCTGTCAGATCATGACTCTGCTGTGGAAGGGGCCTACCTCCATGTGTCAGATCATGATTCTGCTGTGGGCGGGGCCACCTCCATGTGTCAGGGCATGATTCTGCTGTGGTAGGGGCTAACTTCATGTGTCAGAGCATGATTCTGCTGTGGGAGGGGTTACCTCCATGTGTCAGATCATGATTCTGCTGTGGGAGGGGTTACCTTCATGTGTCAGATCATGATTCTGCTGTGGGAGGGGTTACCTCCATGTGTCAGAGCATAATTCTGCTGTGGGAGGGGCCACCTATATGTGTCAGATCATGATTCTCCTGTGGGAGGGGCTACTTCCATGTGTCAGATCATGATTCTGCTGTGGGAGGTGCTACCTCCATGTGTCAGATCATGTTTCTGCTGTGGGAGGGGCCACCTATGTGTCAGATCATAATTCTGCTGTGGGAGGGGCTACCTCCATGTGTCAGAGCATGATTCTGCTGTGGGAGGGGCTACCTCCATGTGTCAGAGCATAATTCTGCTGTGGGAGGGGCTACCTCCATGTGTCAGAGCATGGTTCTGCTGTGGTAGGGGCTAACTTCATGTGTCAGAGCATGATTCTACTGTGGGCGGGGCCACCTCCATGTGTCAGAGCATGATTCTGCTGTGGGAGGGGCTACCTCCATGTGTCAGAGCATAATTCTGCTGTGGGAGGGGCCACCTATATGTGTCAGATCATGATTCTGCTGTGGGAGGGGCTACCTCCATGTGTCAGATCATGATTCTGCTGTGGGAGGGGCTACCTCCATGTGTCAGACCATGTTTCTGCTGTGGGAGGGGCCACCTCCATGTGTCAGAGCATGATTCTGCTGTGGGAGGGGCTACCTCCATGTGTCAGAGCATGGTTCTGCTGTGGGAGGGGCTACCTCCATGTGTCAGATCATGATTCTGCTGTGGGAGGGGCTACCTCCATGTGTCAGAGCATGATTCTACTGTGGGAGGGGCTAACTTCATGTGTCAGAGCATGATTCTACTGTGGGCGGGGCCACCTCCATGTGTCAGAGCATGATTCTGCTGTGGGAGGGGCTACCTCCATGTGTCAGAGCATGATTTTGCTGTGGGAGGGGTCACCTCCATGTGTCAGAGCATGATTCTGCTGTGGGAGGGGCTACCTTCATGACTTGTGTCCACAATATATGGGTAGTAAAAATTACATGGAGATGTCAGCATGTTTAACCAAGAGGAGGGAGGGGGGACTTTCTGCAAAGCTGATAGGCATGAAATTAGTCCACCAACTGCATCATATTAGTTTCCATTAAAGGCAACAACAAAAATATCAGTGGTATCTTCTCACAGTGAGCTGGTGCTCAATAAATAAAGTTCCTCTACCAAATACTGTATATCCTGGGTCCGTGCAAACATTTTTCTTTTTATCCCTTTCCACTCCCATTTTCTCACACTTCATTTTAGATGTAATGACAAGGAGTTATCTCTCTTTTCCCACCAAAATTTAAACTTGCGCAATCAGTATATCAAAGTGTAACAGAGTTTGTTATATAGCTTTATACAAACCTCTCTCTTTGGAATTTTAGTGTGTGCACAATTTCTGGTCTCTTCTGTCTGTAATTCCAAAGGTGAATACTGTCGTCTGAGCATACTGTGACCAGTGCACCCTACAATACAAATCCATTCCGTTTAATACTGTGACCAGTGCACCCTACAATACAAATCCATTCTGTTTTTAAAATACATGTAATAAAAAGGACATTATCCAGAAACCTTTCACTCTACTTAAATGTCCTCTTTAGAACAGGATCATGTCTTTCAAACGATAACTTAGACAATAATCACTATAACAAATTTGGCCCCACCCTCGAACCAAAAATGGAACACCCCCCCAGGGATCATGAAATTTACAATTTTAGTAATGACCTACTCCATCTAAATATCTATTTAGTTTCAATTTAGTCTCAATAGCATTAAAGAAGATATTATTTAATGTTTTATATATAAATAGTATTATCAGGGCAGGGTCAGAAAATCTACTCCAGGGATCATAAAAATTACAGTTTTGGTAGACACCTTCCTGCTCTACATCACTATGCATTTAGTTTTTCTTACATTTGTGTCGTAGAAAAGAAGACTTTTGAAAATTTGTCACTTTTTTGGCAATTTTTGCCCCGTTCCTAAGGCCCCTGGGGGGCAGGAGTCCTGAAATTTACAATTCATGCCCCTCTTGTCCCAAAGATGCTTCATACCAAATTTGAAAAGAATTGGAATAGTAATTATCAAGAAGAAGTTCAAAATGTTCAATTGTTAATGCACGGCAATCAATTGCAGTAAGTCACGACTTCATTTGACCTACAGAAATATACCAAATGTGCTATGCACAGGATTCCTACATACACTCAACAAAAAGTATCCGATTTAGTGATAAATTTTATCAACAATGAAATTTCTTAACACCCAAGGATAAACAAAATCCTATAGTCCTATTCGGAAACAATAACACTCCTGACAAAATTATTCGTATAAATTTTCTCTATAATTGAGCAGGAAGGGGAGAAAGGACCCCTGGAATAGATTTTCTTTATTAAACAATCAATTCTTAGTTCCTGAGCGGTAAGCTTTGGATATGTCTGCTAGTCCACTGAGCAGACAAACTTTATTTATATCGCATTGCCTCAATAAACGAAGATTGGTCTAGCAACTTTGAAGCTCTGAATATCCGTAAAGTCCCATATACGGAGCAGCTGTTACAGGCTAGGAAAATAAGCTGCAAATACGAAGACGATTACAGGATTCTGAAAATTGGCCGTGCTTCTATCACTACATGACAATCTGAACGTCATTATGTCCCAAAATAGCCAGAAATTGTCATCTCATTAGATGTAAATAAGTTGACATGCATTTTCATTTACACCAACTACTTTTCACTTTCCTAGCTTGCATTTTGGTCTTCCATCAACATGCATTGTTAACATCGCTATATGAAAAGAAGAAGGACACACAATGAGTTTTATGACAATACGGCTGTATGCTGAATACATTAGAATGAAGTCTACACTTCCTAGATTTAAGTATCCAATTTTATTAATCTCATTGATCCAGGAAAAGGGAAGCAAAATACAGTGAGAAGTGTGTCTTCCAGAGAGGCAGATGCTGTATCCAGATATTAGTAAATCAGTGCGATCCCAAGGTGTCCGTAAAACGTTACATTATATCCACATCAGGCCTCGAAATTAACATATTCCTGTCAGTCTGTGACTGGTTAAAAGTCTGGTGGACTGACTGACATTTGTTTTAGTCAGGCTGATGGGACTGGTTAATTTTCTAAAGCACCATTTTGGAAAATATACTTATGAAATCTTATACACACATTTGGCATGCTTCTGTAGATATCATACGAATCTGATTCGTAGATATAAATCCCACATAAGTGTTAAAATATTGTCTGAGGCATATTGACTTAGATTTCATTCTAATAACATTAACGAAATATGTTTAATTATTTCTGGTTTTCCATCAACATGTATTGTAACATCGCTATGTGAAAAGAAGAACAACACACAATGAGTTGGACTGGTAATTTTTTCTGCGGACTGGTAAATTTTTCTGTGGACTGGTTGAAATTATGCCTGGCCATCAGTGCGGCTGGACTGGTGACATAAAAAGTTAGCTTCAAGTGGGCCACATTGCTCATCTCAGCAATTACATTTTCCCTTCTACAACATCACATCTAAATTATGTCCCCACCCTGGCCCCACTGGTCATGAGGTGTAAATAATCTTGACTCTATACTGCAAGAGGAATCTTTTTTCTTTGTAAGGTCTGTCTTGCTTTGCTGTCCAGGGCCTGTGGTGTGAACAGACTAAAATCTATATTACATGAAGATGCTCTCATATCTATTAGAGATACATTACTCTAGTGGTTCATTACCCTCGTGGTTCTTCAATCTTGGGAAAAATATTTCTTTCACATTCCAATATTAATTTACTCAAATCTTAAACTTGAAAACCCTCTTTTTGCCCCTATCAGACTCTGGAGGTCATAATTTGAATAATCTTGAATCAGTACTACTTAACTGACAAACCATAATCCATTAGTTATTTAAAAAATGATTTTTATTTCAATAAATTTTCCAATAGATTCTTCAGTAAAACTGAGAAGCCCTCGCATGACTGCTCCCTGGCACAGAGACTTGAAATATGAGACAACTTTCATGCAAGTTTTGGCTTTTCTGGTTCAATGGTTCTTAAGAAGATTATTTTAAAACACCCCATTCTATTTTAACCATTTCTTAATCGTCTCCCCTTGCAAAGCAGACATGTCCCTTCATTCGAACAAATCTAAATCAAGGACACTTTGTGGCATTGAGTTTGGTCGAAATCAGCATAAACGTTCTTGGGTTAAAAATGTGGAAAATTCAAGATAGACATACATTCACACCTCAAGACAATCAGACAAAAGCTGATCAGAAAAGCTCACCTGAACCTTTCCTTCAGGTGAGCTAAGTACAACAGCACTGTGAGCAGGCTTACCTCGTTGATAAGGAACAGTATCTGTATCACGGCAACCTCCTGCCCATGGTTACAGTGGATGTCCACTCCAGGCCTCCCCAATCTAGATCTGTGTCAAGGATATTTTCATACACATTCCATAATGTTAGCAAGTATGCATTATTCTATTGGGAAAGTATTTTAATTAAGCTACGGTATCTGATACATAAAACCCCCAATTTTTATTCAAGAAATACAAAAAACTTGGTTTTAAATGAAAGAAAATTAACATAATATCACAGAGTACGTGTCTCACCAATAGGATTTTCAAAATTGACAAGACATAAAAAAGAAATAATATGTTATACAGATTTATATTAATCCCTATGAGAAAAATACATTTTTGACATATATACATGTATATACATGTGTAGTACATAAGAATATAATTTCCAAAGAAAGCTCATGGTAAAAATTAATTCCTATTGCCATCATGGTCTTCCAAAAATAAACTAATAAAGATCACCATACAAATTTTGAAAATATTTGATTTAATAAGAGATCGAGACCTGGAAGACAGAAATGAACTCCTGATACATAATCCATACCACCACACAAACACGATTTAAATCCGTAACATTTAATGTTTTCAGTCCGTTTATTTCACCTTCCCTTGTAAATTATAATTACATATATAAAGCATCTGACATACAAATAAGTGAACCTGGTCTAATGCAAACAAAATGATACCTATAGAGACAACATGTGTTTGTAAAGCATTCACAACCCCAATCCCCCAACCCCCAACCACAATATGGCAGCAAAAGTTAATAATGGCCAACATTCAAATTTATCAAAAGTAGCTCAAACCATATGGCCAAAGTCACAAGATCAAAACCAATTTCTTGGTACTCCAAGAAAGGTCTTGTCACAAGGAATACACATATATGTGAAAGCCCTTAAACACTCACAGTTCAAAAGTTACGACAAAGGGTAAAGTTTTTCAAAAGTAGGTCAAACCCCAAGATCTGAAGGTCACAATGTCAAAACTTTGGTACCAAAAGAATGGTCTTGTCACAAGGAATACACAGGTGAAATATGAAAGCCAAGTCACCATCCAATCAAACCTTATGGCCATACAAGCTAGGTTAGTTCCTGTGGACAAACAGACAGACCAATATCCCCCAATTCTCTGATTACATGGGCATAAAAAGCTTCAGATTTCACGGTGTCTGGAATACAAAGTATTTCTTTATAACATAATTCAAAGTTTGGTGTCAAAATGTGTGTGTATGGTTTACACATGGTTTTGAATAACATAAGTTTCACTGCATGTACAGTGAAGTTGTAATAATTTAAATGACATTGTATCATACTAGTTTAGGTTCCATTGATTTCAAGAGTGTTTTAACCCGTGAAAAAATGTAACAATATTAAAAGACATTGTGAATGAACAGACCAGTACAGAATTAAGACCCAAAAGATGATAAAGTAACCCCAGTTCCTGCTTTCATTGGCCTTCAGTTCCTGCCCTCTACTTATAACAATCTTTGCTCTGTAAATATTTAATACTTATGTATTTCCAATACAGAAAGTAAACAGTTTAGGTATTAGACAACTTTCTCCAGATTACAATGTCCCATAAAGGATTTCTCCATACTGTCAAATCAATACCACATTTTCATGCTTGGTTTCAAACAGATATATCCTTAGGACTAGAGCTGTTTGTCAAAAATCTTAACTTATTTTCTACAATGTATTTGCCAAAAGAAAAAATATTTTCCATAAATAATCTCCCAGCTGTTTCATCCAACCGTGCGATGGCCATTTCAGCACACCACCCTTCAAATTCACATAGATTTACAAATATGTGCATGACCACCTTTCAGCTGATTGCCATACATGGATTAGCAATAGTATCCAGGAAAGTCACGCCTTGCATTAGAGCATTATCTGAGCTCTCCGCTGTCTCGCAGACCTTACACAAACATCAGAAAGATGTAGACTTTCATTAAACCCACAGTATATTGGATTTCGTGTTGACATACACACTTGACAAGATTTTTGTACACATTGTGGTCAATACAGCATGTTTACTGGTACATATCTTGCTATCAGGTCCTGATTTACAATGCCTAACATTTTTAACAAATTATTTAAATTACTTTGAAAAAGTCAATATAATTGAACATATATATGTAAATTTTATGCACATGTATACATTATATGCATGCATGCCAAATTTCAGGGAATACATGTATGGTACATGTTAGTCTCGTTAATTGTTTAGCAGGTTAAGAGTGCATGTATCCATAATGAAATGTTCCATCATCCCCATATTTCAATTCTTTATTGAGTTATCATCATGTGGACAGCTGACCCAGTATTAAAACTGTGGTCAAGGTGATCACAGACTGACCACCTAAATCTATATATCAAGTCAGTGTTGCAGGTCCCATAATTCATTTCACCCCACATATCCCACCTAACCTACTGGCTTGCTTGAGAGCACTTTTAATTGCCTTTTGATTGCCTCGCATTGTAAATTTTTCATGGTGAAATATTAAATGATTTAAATAATAGATGTGCAAAATCAATCGTATTTCCACAAGTCAAAAGAGTATAAAAAGCAGGATGACTCGGTTAAGTATCTTTATCAACAAACTGATCTGAAATCCATCATAGAAATCCATGCTCCAGCTTGTCTCTAGGTGCTGCGTAATACTGCATTTTAGTGTACAATAAATAAGATGGTACACACAGCATTACACCCCAGAAGCATTCATTTCTGAATCAGTACGTCTCAATAAATGGATATAGAATTTAACCATAATTATATGTCTTCCGAATTACAGAATTAGAAAAATTAAACAAATGTAGCCAATTTTTTATCAATGGTAAACAATCAACCGTGAATATCAGTTAAATTCTATATATACCCCAATAGATTTAACTAACGTGAGAAAATTTCCTATTGACTTTTTGTATGTTAAAACTTTCAATAACTTGGAGGTGCACTGTTTGCCCAATTAATGAAGCCCCCAGCCACACCCATCCCCAACCCCCTGTCCCTTCTATAACTGTGTGGAAAATAAAGGAGAGAACTCGATGGATGAGTTGTTACGATTAAGAGAATAGAAGTAAATGTTCTCCTCGATGCCTTCTTATCACCTGTCACGACCATACTGTCACAGAATCTCGAGGTGACGCAGGGAAAAGGCTGGCTGTGACAGGCTCTCACTGGGCTACACATCACAAGACCCAGTGTCGCTGACAAATAGATCAATACCCAACACTCATTTTTACCTGTGATGAAGTACATATTATAGACCAGAAGTGTACTTATTTATGTGTAATTTCAAAAAAAATAAACATGGTACATGCATCATAATACAAGTAGTACTAGTATAGAACATATTTTATTTTCCAATCAAGAGCTGGGCCTCAAAGGGAAGAGTAATATGGGCAGTACATGGACAGTATGGGTATGGGCAGTACATGGACAGTATGGGTATGGGCAGTATGAGTATGGGCAGTATATGGACAGTATATGAACAGTATGAGTATGGGCAGTATATGGGCAGTATGAGTATGGGTATGGACAGTATATGAACAGTATGAGTATGGGCAGTATATGGACAGTATGAGTATGGGTAGTATATGGACAGTATATGGACAGTATGGGTATGGACAGTATGGGTATGGACAGTATATGGACAGTATGGGTATGGACAGTATATGGACAGTATGGGTATGGACAGTATATGGGCAGTATGGGTATGGGCAGTATATGGACAGTATATGGGCAGTATGGGTATGGGCAGTATATGGACAGTATATGAACAGTATGAGTATGGGCAGTATATGGACAGTGTGAGTATGGGCAGTATATGGACAGTATATGGGCAGTATGGGTATGGGCAGTATGGACAGTACATGGACTATCTGGAACAATCATAAATGAGTACCAGCAGTGTTGCACTACTGCAGATTCCTAAATATATCACTTATTTAAATACTACTGAAATGCCTGTAAAAACTCCTGATCAGATGTCTACGAGTTGTTTCATGATAGGTACTCACATAAGGAATATACAGCATCATATATTAAATCTGTTTACTTGATCAGATCTATACACAAGTTTAAAATGTTTTATTCAGCAATACCTGAGTATCTGAAAAAATACAACAGCCAATCTAAGTTGTTCATTATTTGCTGACTTTGTTTGTTTTTTACAGCAATTAAATTCATATCAAATAGAATTCAACCCATATCTACACGTTTAATTTCCAAAATAAATTCCCTTTTCAGAGCAAATTGAATTCAATACTTCAGATACACACTGAAGCAGTAGTCGGAGAACAAGCATTGTCTGGAACATTCCAGCATGCAAACAGCTGCAGTTATTGTAGCATTCCGACTCTAAAGAACAAAAAGTCTCGAAAATAAATAACATTTTCTGATTCATTTAATGCAGCTAAATTGAATCAGGAACAATTTGTCACCAAACACTAAGGCTGGTTCAATTTCGGTCCATTTCCTGGAGCACATTGTCTGCAATTGACGAGTTGACGACATTCTACATGTAATGACAGCAATGCAACACACAGGCCTCTGTTATAGCAATATTCATCAATAAATTGATCGGTGTCCACTTTGTTCAAGTGCCTCATCCTCCACATGTTTCATGCAGCCAATGTTAGCTTGAGCAGTAGGTTGCAGAAACAGATAAAAAAACCAAATTCTATCTATCAAAAAATCTAGGATAAAATAAACAACATGAAAACATCTAGCAGCAAATAACAGAGTCAACCTCCCCAATATATGCCTTAAATATCTCCCTTTTGACCTTTCCTGAAATGGTTGCAAAATATTGATATATTCCAACAAGAATATCAGTAAAACTGAAGGACACTCCCTGAAATGCATCTAAACAATGAACTACCTCAAATGACACGGTGGCCTAGGGGTTAAAGTACTCGCCCCGCGTGTGGAAGGCCGGGGTTCAAATCCTGTTCACGACAGACCCTAATCGTTAAAACAGGTAGTGACAGTTCCATCGCCAAACGCTCGGCATCAGGTGTGAATGTCATAGGTCCTCGCAGATGACCTTAAAAACGGACGCCTGCGTCACAGTAGGTGTGGCACGCTAAAGAACCCTCACTGCTCAATGGCCGTAAGCGCCAAGCATATAGGCCTAAATTTGAAACCCTCGATCGGTTTTGGTGACTTCTCCATATGATCGAGTGAAAAATTCTCAAGCAAGATACAATCAATCAAATGACCAATGGCTTGCACAATGATTAATAACTGTTGAAATTTTATGAAAATGAGGTATTTTTTTTATATACAAGATGTATGTTCTAAAGTGACCTTGACCATTCTCATCTGACAGCCAATTGCCTAGTGTAATAACCTGTTCAAAAACTGTTGAAACAAGGAACTTTACCTCTATAAAGTTATGTTCCGAGTGATCTTGGCCTTTCTAAAATGACCTTGAGAGACCTTAGTCCAAAAGATCAATAACAGTTGAAATATCGTTGAAATGAAGTATTTTATATTATATATAAAAGGTATATGTTCTAAGTGACCTTGATCTTTACAAAATGACCTTGTGTGACCTTAGTCTGAAAGCCATTTGCTTATTCCTTACATGTGTCATATATGATCCATACCTGATCACAAAACTGTTGAAATGAGGAACTTTTTACTTATATGTAAGATATATGTTCGGAGTGACCTTGACGTTTCCAAAATGACCTTGGTCCAAAAGTCCCCGTCTCCAGGAATATTTGTGATCAATTTGGACCTTGGTACAAAAGTCCTTGTCTCAAGGAACATTTGTGATCAATTAATTAATTATAACAATTTCTGATAAAAGATTTAGGAGACATGAGCTCAGACAGACAGAGGGACACACATACTGATATATGACAGCGACTATATGCTCCCATAAAATTTCATATCCACCCACAACATTTTTCGGGGAGCACAAAAATTGTCACTCCTTTAAGAAAATTATCTGTGAATGAGGCATGCATATAAAGCCATATTGTGAAGTACATATTATACATATACACACAATTTACATTGTGTTCATACAGTGTGTAATACAGATTTCAAATGTGTAATATAGAATTTAAATGAGCCTTCTCTTGTGTTACCAGAATGAAAATGAAAGCGGGTTCTATAATCCAGTGGCTTTGTGAGACCTATTGGGTTTTAATCTGAACCCCTCAAAACCCTTAAACGTAGAAAAGGTGTAAAAGATTATCTTGAACTCATTTCCAGTTTGTCTGCCAGATAACTACAATAAAGAAGAGGAGTTCATTCTAGTACGATGAGAGGTCAAATTACAGAAAGTTTCTGATCATGTGACAAACGATTTAACAAAAATATTGAAATTCAATTGATAGTAAAATATATAGTCCAAATAATTTCAAACGTATCCCTACACACAATATAAGTTCCTTGTGTCAGAAAGTCCACAGTTTAGTCTGCAGTAAACATATGGTAACACCATCCCAAAGTTTGCATACAATAGGAAAAACAGCCTGTAATAAATTTCCTGGATTTCCAAATCAAAGGAACACACACCGTATGGCTTTAATGTCAAATTTTACAACCTTCACCAGTATGGGACGGAGCAACAATAACGAGGGACAAATGCTACTAAAACAATTAAATCTGTTTGATTAAGTCAAGGCCAGAACTCAGTCTGTGACAATTGTGCTTCACCTGACGTCATTCTAATTTTTTTCGTGGAACCAAACTCGATACTTGGGAATACAATCAATGGGACTCTACTCTGTATGACAAATAACGTTCATAAAATATGGATCTTTGTCAAAGAAGCCGCCATTAATAAAAAGTCAAATTGGTACAGAGCAAACATTCAAAAGACCTGTACAAATATCACAATACTGCAAAAACACTGTCACAAACCGTCCAATACACAAGGATTAGGTAACCAGGAAGGAAGCGGATATTCTGCTACCTTGTTTTCTAACACTACACATACTGGTAACAGTTGAAGCTCAGTGAATCTGTGAGCTATACACTGCAAGGGAATTAAGGTAGCATTGACAGAATTAAACACTGAAGTATTGGGAAAAATTGGTACAGATGTTTTGTACTGCAATATGCCACATTATTATATACTTATCACAACACCCTTACCTATAACTTTCATCTAGCATTGACCTAAAAATTACTTCACTAAATATTTCAAAACTTAAAACTCTAAATTAATCGAAAGACCCATGGACACCAGAGTAACCTTATAGCCCTGCTGTTGTGATTTTTAGAAGATTTTTTTTTTTCAATCTAATTCCCATGAAAATTTTCAAAGGGTCCTGACATAACTGAACATGAATTCACACAACACAACTATCACTAACATGACCTTGGTGCTCTGGGAGAAGGTCAAGGTAACACAGATACAAAATATAAAAGTTCTACTTTAAATACATCAGGAGATATTGAATAGGTTAGAATTTTCAAAAGTAGGTCATACTCCAAGGTCAAGGTCACACACTACAATATCACAAGGTCTTCCCATAAAGAATCTATGAACAAAATATGAAACCTTTTCCTTGAACAATTCAGCAGATATTAAATGGGGTTTTTTTTTCCTTAAAAGTAGGTCAAACTTTTAGGTTTTAAGGAGCCTTCAGCTCAGGTGAGCTAAACACTGTCCGGTCTCAAGTAATTCATAGTAAAATATGCAGTCAGTTTCAAGCCAAGTTTCTTCCATCATAATGATATATTTACTACTACAAACTACCTTGATATATACTATATATACATATACTACCAGGCAGAATGAGAAACGTTAAACCTATTCCACTTTTTGAGGGGCTTTGTGAGGGGCTTTTGGGGGGGGGGGGGGGGGCTTTGTGGCATTGAATATCACGTACAAACAAATCAGGTATCTAGAAAAGCATTAAAAGCATCATGCAAATTTGACATTTTTGGTAATAATTTTGGCAATTAAAATCTATTTCCACAGTTTTGAGAATCTTTCCAGATTTTTACATTCAGTTAACTTTTTAAAAAATTGAATAGAGGAATCTGAATAGAGTAGTGCTACATCATCAATGTAGTTAATTCAATTCCCCAGGTTCCATTTCTGTGTTAAATGTTTACAACCATAAGCAAGAAAGGAAAATGTGGCTCCAGAACCCATGTTTTAGGTTGTAATTAGTCTGAATTCTGAGAGGGACACATCCTTAAGGAATCCCGATCTTCCTATACAGCCTTCATCCTCTTCCCATAAAAACTTTACAGTCTTAGTTGTATAAAAAGATTATTTGCATGAGAACAACTCTGTATATCATTAAACTGTCAGCGTTCCAAACCTGCAGCTTTAAACAGTTATAATCCTATCTTGTAATTACCAATTAGCAAATAAACCTTACAAATATGTTAAGCAACAATATTGTAAAGATTAAAAGAAACAATCCAATTAAAATCTCGAACAACAATGTTCACATCACATTTTCTTAAAGCAAGCAATTCTATAACAAAATTGATCGTTTTTCTGTGGTGCAATACCCAGAATAACAATCACATCATTAGGGTTCGGTATACGGCACTGTGACATGTTCGTATTGCAATATTTGTGATATTCTAAACTGTACGTACTGTGATGTATAACTGCAATATCTGTGATAGTATTGTGATGTAATATTGCAATATTTCCAATGATACAATAAACTCAAAAATGAGAAAGCTATAGTCTACTCTTTTGAACAAGTCCAGTAGTGACCTTGACTTTTGACCTCTAAATCAATAGGGATCTTCCTCTCTTGATAACACAATTACATGTCAAGTATCAAATCAATCCAGCACAAACTGTGGTCTGTAGAGTGTCTACAAGTTCTTTCTTAGAAGTCCTATGGTGACCATGACCTTTAACACCAAAAATCAATACCATTCTTCCTCTCTTGATAGCCAAGCTTCATGTGAAGTATCAAATCAATTGAGTAAAAAATCTGGCCTGTGGAGCGTCTACAAACTCCGGGTTTTACACACAACCCTAATACACACACATACTCATACAGTCTCATTACGATATCCCCATCCCGCAATGAATTGTGAGAGAATAACAAACTCCACTGACCAAATTTCAATTATAAATGATAAAATCTTATTTGAAAGCCCCATTTGTCACATAAAGAAACTCAAAATGCATAATTAATATACAATACTACCTCATGTTGTGTTTTCTTTAAAATGATCAATTATTTGACTGAAAATGGAAAAATGTTTGAAAGCCAATGCACCAATCAAATATTTTAAAAAATGTACTGTGATAGAATAATTTTAGGGACTATATTGGAATGCACTGGTGTATTGATACATGACTGCCCAGCTCTAAATATCATAAAACGTGACTACCCAGCTCTAAATATCATAAAACGTGACTGCCCAGCTCTAAATATCATAAAACGTGACTGCACTTAACTGTCCAGCTCTAGATATCATAAAACGTGACTGCACTTAACTGTCCAGCTCTAGATATCATAAAACGTGACTGCACTTAACTGTCCAGCTCTAAATATCATAAAACGTGACTGCCCATGCAGCTCTAAATATCATAAAACATGACTACCCAGCTCTAAATATTATAAAACATGACTGCCCAGCTCTAAATATCATAAAACTTGACTGCACTTAACTGTCCAGCTCTAGATATCATAAAATGTGACTGTCCAGCTCTAGATATCATAAAACATGACTGCACTTAACTGTCCAGCTCTAGATATCATAAAACTTGACTACCCAGCTCTAGATATCATAAAATGTGACTGCTCAGCTCTAGATATAAAACGTGACTGCTCAGCTCTAGATATAAAACGTGACTGCTCAGCTCTAGATATCATAAAACATAACTCTCCAGCTCTAAAGGTCATAAAACTTCGGTCCAAGAGCCAATGCCACCACAAATTACAGCATCCCTGAATTCCATTCCCACACAGATAACACATCAAAGGTTAATGACCATGCAAGCTCTCACCAACCATGTTAAATAAGGTAGCATCATTTTACCTACAGTAAATGAATCAATGTTCATGCATTTCATATACTGGTACAAGTTGTATATTTCATTGATAAACATCTTTTTTCTTAAATTACATGTACTTAATTTTGTTAATTTGTAACACAATTCAATTGGCTGAGCAATGTACAAGTTCCAATCAATGCTAAGAAAAGCAATGAGACATTGAACATTAAATTGACATTTTAAAATTTATCCCTCAAAAAAACCCACAGAATTCAAAGAACATTTATCATGCGATTAAATCAAATTATAATGGGATGATTTTTATTTGATTTTTTTTTTGTTGCAGTTTATAGAATGTGCAATATATCACCAGATTATGTTTTAACCCAAGGCCAAAAAATAATATGTTTGTTTCAGGTCGCCTCTGATTTTAAAAAAGGGTCGGTATATATATAGGTAGGTTTTTTATTTCTTTTTTTGAATATTTTTAAAAAAAAAAAGTAAATATGTGCCTTTGAATCAATGAAAATTTGATTGTAAAAGTTGTTATGCAATGTGTTTAATAGATAAAAAAAAAAATGGGTTCAGAGCACAATGTTTAATCGACAAAATACACAGTATGTGATTGAGTTTTAATATATATATATCAGGGCTCGAAATTAGCGAGAAATACTCGCAAAATGCGAGTACATTTGAAAAATAGTGAGTAAAAATAGTGGACACTCGAAAATTTTAGCGAGTGGTGATTTACAAACTATGATCATATCGTATCCGTTTTATACGGTAATGCGCCATTCGCTTTTCTTAAACTTGCACTCTGAATCATAGAAACGCTTACATGAACGATCGATTTCAACAACCGTTTCTATCCGGATTTTTCTTTTACGATTTTTAAGAAACTCGGAGTCAAACAAATGCTTTAGACATCGCATTATGATGAAAAATACATGTGCCACGAGTCCTGTTCACCTATAGGGGTGATTAAATTGAATTCTAAGTATGAGGTTTTTGTTATTCATTGATCTAAGAAGAAAAAAAAAGTCGGAGTCTATGTTTTACCAAGTCTTCCGGTAGTTATTTTTATCAGAATCATGAGAATGTCCTATATAAATTAATTTATTGTCATATTGAGGTCGGGTTGTAGTGATGACACGAGTGTACTGCTCACCGCGTAGACGATTATCAAAAAAGTCCATGGGGCTCATGATCGTGCTGCTTATAAAACCATGAGTCCCGGATGCGCTTTGAAAAATCACTAGTGACAACTCTGATGTGGCATGAAATTGGACCTGCGGTAAACGGGTTGTGGATTAGAGGTGCGATAATCAAGAGACCTAAACATGACTTGCGTAACTTAGTGTCTTGTCCAAACGATGCCTGTTGACCCACAAGGCTCAGTAATGAATAATGATGGGGAAAATACATGTAATTGATTTTAAAAAAAACATGAAAAAAGAGCACTGCTTCATTATTTTTATTTTAGCTTGTAGGTTTTCATTTTAGCCTGTGGATTTTTTACCCACAGGCTAAAATTAGCCTGTGGTAGAAAAAGTTAATTTCGACCCCTGTATATATATATATATATATGTGTGTATATATATATTTATAGGTTATAGACTTTGTATGGGAAAATATGACGACCGAGTTTTTTGGTGCGTAGACGGACCGAGCTTGCGAGGTCCGTTCGCGACAAAAAACGAGGTCGTCATATTTCCCATACAAAGTGTATAACCTTTTTATTATATACTTTCAATTTCATTTAGAAACCAACAATAATTTTATTTTTAACAATAACTTTATCGGTTTAACTGAGTAAAAGATGAAAAACACGAAAAATTTGAAAATTAACGGCGTAGAAATTTGATTGTGACGTAATGTTTGCGGGCCGGAATGTTTCCGGGCATATATCGTGTGATATATGCCCGCAAACTTTTAAAGAAAAAAGAAGAGATGAAATTGAAAGTATATAATATATATATATATATATATATATATATATATATATACACACATTTACAATAAATGTCTTGGCATTTCGGGTAATAGTTCGTACATCGATAAATTGAAATCAGAAAATTGAAAAAAAATTAATAGGGTCGGTGGATATATTTAGGGTCGGTCAGGCGACCTGAAACAAACATATTTTTTATTTTGGCCTAATACAGTCGGACGTGCTTATAACAAGATGCTTACAATGATTTCAAGCTTATTGTGAAGTAATATTTACTCCCTTATGAGAGGAAAATGACAAAACTTGTATTGAATGTAACAATGCTTGGTTATAACGAATTGTTTTTCACTAGTCCTGGAGGTTAGCTTTAACTGTCTTTAACTGTAGCATATACTTTATTAATAAATTAATCATTGTTCTCAATTATGGTAAAATTTAAGGATAAATAACACATCTTATCTGCAAATAATGGACAATGCAGAAAATACCTGTTATACAGTATATTAGTCATTCCAGGCCTTATAACAGCAAACTGGCAGTGCATCGTACATCTGAAAGGCCAGAGTAAGAAGATTCACGTGTGTTTGATATAGGACAAAGCAGTGGACCCATTGTAACGTGTGTGTGATATAGGACAAAGCGGTGGACCCATTGTAACGTGTGTGTGATATAGGACAAAGCGGTGGACCCATTGTAACGTGTGTGTGATATAGGACAAAGCAGTGGACCCATTGTAACATGAGTGATATAGGACAAAGTGGTGGACCCATTGTAACATGTGTGATATAGGACAAAGCGGTGGACCCATTGTAACATGAGTGATATAGGACAAAGTGGTGGACCCATTGTAACGTGTGTGTGATATAGGACAAAGCGGTGGACCCATTGTAACGTGTGTGTGATATAGGACAAAGCGGTGGACCCATTGTAACGTGTGTGATATAGGACAAAGATGTAGACCCATTGTAACATATGAGTGATATAGGACAAAGTGGTGGACCCATTGTAACATGTGTGATATAGGACAAAGCGGTGGACCTATTGTAACGTGTGTGTGTGTGTGTGATATAGGAAAAAGCGGTAGACCCATTGTAACGTGTGTGATATATGACAAAGCGGTGGACCTATTGTAATGTGTGTGTGTGATATAGGAAAAAGCGGTAGACCCATTGTAACGTGTGTGATATAGGACAAAGCGGTGGACCTATTGTAACGTGTGTGTGTGTGTGTGATATAGGAAAAAGCGGTAGACCCATTGTAACGTGTGTGATATATGACAAAGCGGTGGACCCATTGTAATGTGTGTGTGATATAGGACAAAGCGGTGGACCCATTGTAACATATGTGTGATATGAAAAATTTGTTTTCATAAAGTTTCAATAAAACTTTAATCACTTAATCTCGTTGGGAAATTTTGACATCATTTTGGAAATTTCGGACATTTTTTGTGAGGGAACTGCTGAAATTCTGAAATAATTTACATAAAAAATCACCGAAGATGAAAGGACTTTGGTAACCTTGGCTTCGGACTTGAAAATCTACAAGTTTCTTCCTTTAATGTTGAACTACCTTTGCGTAAATTATAAATGGTCTAATATGTTGATCTTTGCAAAAACTATTCAACCTACTGTGTTGTAATTAAAGCATGGCAATTAAGTTTGTTGCGACCTTGACCTTTGACCTCGCAACTCTGAAATTTTGAGGTGTCTTTTCCTCAATGGTCAACTACCTTACAAGTATAAAATATGAAAATTTTGTGCTGAAAAGTTTTAAAATCTATGTGACAATGGACAGTTAGACCGAAGGCAGGACAAAGTAACTCGGGGGGGGGGGGGGGGGGGGGGGGGGGGGGGGGGGGGGGTCTTTTGCAGCCCTTATAAAGACTTGAAGGCTTTTGCAGCCCTTATAAACTCTTCATACAAGAGCACTCAATAACATAATGACCTTGACCATCAGCAAGGTGTAGATTGAACGATTGATTGAATATTGATTAACGTTCCTCTAGGTGTAGACATTTACCATTGTAATGTAATATATAGTCAACTCTCGATAAACGGCCACCTTTTGTTTTTTCGAATTTATGGCGTCATAACGAATTTGGTGATGAATTGAATTTCCACCATCTTGAGGAGAAAGAGTTACTTTTCTTGTATGTGTAAGAGTTATCTTTCCTTTATGTACAAACTTAATAAAAAAAAAAATATCTCATAATTATTTTTTCAAATTTTCTAACATGATTAAAATAGTATTATCAATAATAAGGCTTCATTTCAAAACAATACACATACAAGACACATATGCACAGTATGTTTCAAGTTATTCATAAACCATGTCCAGTGTCGGTATTTAGCGCAACGCATGGCTGTTCCCTTGTAGGTGAGCCGTCATTAACTGGACAAAGATCAACGAGTATTTCATCCTTTGCAGCCAAAATATCACCCATTGTCCTCCTTTTTACGGACTTTTCCCATAAAACAGTAGAATAATTGGAGATTTCCTGTTGTGTACATTTCAGATGGTTTCCGTGGTATGTAATAATTTGCTTGTTTTCTTAGAAATTCAACAGAAACCTTTTGTGGCAAAGCCATAGTTAAACTGAAATATTTTTCATTGAGGTAAAAACAAGACTATAGTCCATATTAAATAATTATCTTGTTTATTTAATACTGGGTTCCCTCTGCCCAGGTGTACGCCCGAAATCAATAATGATCAATTTCCCGAATCACTGATCACGTGCACCCACGGCAGTTTATTGAGATAATAAGCACTTCGATATAGACTTTTGTACGAAAAATACCGTGGGAAATGGTGATAGCGAATTTGGCGTTTTAACGAGAATTTTAAGTATAGGAAAAACCTTCTTAGAAAATGCGGCGTTATAACGAAAATGGCGATGAATTGAGTGGCGATAATTCGAAAATTAACTGTGTATATATATATATATAAAACTCATTATCACATGACACTATTTTATCTATTAACGCAT
This sequence comes from Ostrea edulis, assembly GCF_947568905.1. Taxonomy (NCBI): domain Eukaryota; kingdom Metazoa; phylum Mollusca; class Bivalvia; order Ostreida; family Ostreidae; genus Ostrea; species Ostrea edulis. The sequence goes on from NC_079166.1 coordinate 1,967,839, forward strand.
CTATTTTCAAACACTCCAGGAGATATTAAATGAAGGTGATAACAGTCTCATCAAAATATTAAATGGTTTTATCATGCCATATATGTACAGCACAAATAAACATTCATACATGTGTGTGTATATATATATATATATATATATATATATATATATATATAGAAAGCACAAACACACAATTATAACACCCAACCTTACATTAACCCCTAGGATCTAAACGATACATGCGAGATTGCATCAGTGTGTATAAGTAGCACTATAGGAACATAACAAAACTTCCTTTCCGGGGAAGTCGTTGTGGCCAAGTGGACTTACGCACTGGTTTGACAGTCTTGCTAGGCGGTGGGTGCCGTAGGTCGCTGGTTCGATCCCGGGCTGGGGTGAAAATTTTCAGTACCTAGTTGTGATTATTTAGTGCTTTATATATATATATATATATATATATATATATATATATATATATCATTGTATGTTATACAATGAACAAAATGCTTAAAATTCCTTTATTTCATGTGTAATTGAATTGCATCATTATTTGACCATGCAAGTTGGGGATCAATACACAAAATTGTGATGTTTTAAAAAAAACCACTGCCTAGTTATATAACGCATCATATAATCACAGCTTATTTCTTTATCATTTAAGTGAGATAATACTTGGCTATTTCCAGATATACACAATATTATGAAATCATGTCATTTTAAGACTAACAATTTGTGACAGAGCTCCCAAACCCATGGGATTTGGAGAAAAAGAATCAGTGTTTAAGAAAACATCCTGCGAATGGACAGGGATATAACAAACGTTTAGAAACACAAGTCACATTCTGAGATAAATGGCATCAAAATTTACACAAGAATGTACAATATACCATCTCCTCCCAAATACTTGTTAACCTTGCCCATAGAAATCAATATGTGTATGAAGGCAAAGCTGTGCTTGGCAATTCATCGATATAAACAAAACACTCAATAATCAAGAGACCTCTACACTGAGCAGTCTCTGTATCTTCACACAGTAGTTTCACTAAAACTCACAAGCTGGACTAAATGTATCCGCTACGAAAATGAAGACATAAAAACTTCTTCATGCAGCAAGTTCTCTCCCAAATAGTTTTCACTACAGAGTCAAGACTACCCCCCCCTCCACCTCACTCCCCCCGAAGTTTAAATCCTTAACCTCTAAACACCATCAACTGAAAAGTTACTTTATATATTTTCCTATCTAAAACATCTTTAAAATTCAACAAACTACAGAAAATTCTAAAACAGATTATTTCATACTTTTTTTTAAATTATGCAGTGTTTTTAAAAGAGCAAAACATAATATAGCATCAATGATATCTTTAAACAAAAGGAACAACAGATACTGAGGTGGCGGGTGGGGGTTGAAAAAGAAACAAATTAATCATACTGGATGCACAAAAAATGGTTTGAGTGTTAATTAGACTTTTCCTCCATAATTCTTGAATGAATAAAAACATTACACACTACACGTTTTATAATTGATGAAATAAACAAACCACGAGCACAACACTACACGTCCTGTCATGAATATACTGCATCATGTAACCAGACCACTTAACCCTTCGTGTAGAAGCTGCTGAGGGGACAGACCTCCCGAGACCTGCAGGCACTAATGTTTACACTAGTAACTGATGATTTCACAAAACTGAGCAACGATAAGATTATTAACATTCATAATGCCAAAAGTGCAGCGTGTCACCAAGGGATGCAGATCTAAAGACAACATAACCATGATAACTCTATATGTTTACGCTGTCTATAGAGTCACCAGATCAGAAATGTATACCTTAAGGAGGTTTACTACATTGTCATAATGGCCGACTTCCTTTTAAAACACGAATGAAAATATTGCTATCTGCAATACTTGTCTATTCATTTCAAATACTATTGCCTAGTAGAGTAGCTCAGTTTAGGTTAGCATGTCTAGTTCAAATTCAGCAGGGGTTTAAAAAAAATAATTCAGATTGCTCTCTACTAAAACTGCATTTCTTGACTACATAAAGTAAATTTTGAAAGTTTTCAATATATTGTTGTAAATATCCTCTACTTTTCATCCATATCAAATTTTTCTACTAAGTGTAGCATTCCTCCTTAACATCACGAGATGTGAGGGACTCTGACAACAACAAAATAAAACAATACCTCTGACGTAACAACAATTATAATACTTGAAAGAGTAGATATCATGTGAGGCACTTGCGGTTCGTTTTCATCTTCTTTTTTTATTTTTAGTAGACATAAAGGTTCACTTGTAAGAAGTCCCAAAATTCACAAGATATCAACATCTATGAATTTAGGAGTGTCAATCAGTATTGTCATAATCACAAGATGGAAGACCACTATTAAAGCTTATGAAACCCACATGACTGAACCCAGTAATAAGGTGATATGTGACATTGTGTTAAGGGAATCATACAGGATTGCTTTGTTTCTTATCATTCAATAAAAAACAAAGATATGCTTGTTTATCAATCCTCTCTCTCTCTTTCATCTTGTGAAACTTAAGAATAAAAAGTCCCCACCAGTTAACATTATTGTCTTACTTATAGTTATCTTTTACATTGCTCAATTTAATTTGCATAGTTCATTTTAAAGCATTAAATGTTTATTTTTATGTCTACAGTGCTATTGATGTGTAACAGTGTCCAGACGAACTCTTTCTGCATGGAGTTGCATATCATCAGAAACAAATTTTTACAAGATGTCAAACAAATACACAATGCATGCTTAAATTTACATTCAATTTAAATAATTCTATTTTTTAAGGTGCCATTATAATATATCCCATTTCCTAGAATGCTCTATGCTGATTGGAACATAATTAGTTGGATGGACGGACATAAATGTTAATGATGGTATTGTGATGTCAATGTTAGTTATTAAATAAAGCACAAAATATTGTATCATTTCTTCATTGAAAAAGCATACAGGAATGTAAATATTGTATGAAGAGCCAAAACAAATCTCACTTGAATATTTGCCTGATTTGTTGTACACGACACCAATGTTTAATCATAGTCATGTGCATAGTGAATGATATTGACATCATCAGTAAAACTCCCTTCAATACACATGAATATAAAAATAATTCAACTGTACAAAGACAGTCATTTCCTGATGTCAATACTTATGTGGATTTTAAAATAAAATGTGATAATATTTAAATGCAAAATATACTGCAAATTCTTTACAGGGGTTGACTGTCATTTTCGACACAATTATATTGACCACTCATTCTATTCCATATCTGATAAAGCAATACACACAAAATATTGATTTGCTAAATATGAAACGTAACAGCCTCCATATCGGGGCATATCATTATTAACGCCACATATACTCACAGCCTTCCTGTTCAATATTTGGGCTCCACATCACATTTCCGCAAGCACCGAGTTGGAAAAAAAAATAAGAAAATGACTATCAAATTCCTCCCTGACAAAATAACATTTTACAAGGATACATTCGTAGCGACCCCGATTTTGTGCCAATCGCCAAGAGATGCTGGACTGGATCGAAGGCAACTGATGTTGGCTCATAGGGAAATCCATACCTGACCGTCTGCAATAAGAAAAATCACGAAAAAGCAATGTATCAAAATGAAACTGAATAAAAAAGTGACACTGATAGAATTTGTAATTGGCAGTCAAGTGATGAGAAAATCAGATTACCTTGCACACTTGGAAATGGTCCGTGCGCAGTGTTTCTTCCACCCCACAGTCGGTGTTTAGAGGTGCTTTCAGTTGCTCAAATTTTGTAAGCACCCTATTCAATGTCTTCTTCATTTTAGACATCGATTCTGAATCAGCACCCACTCCGCTGAAGTAAACACTTCCATTTTGTCGACGAAATCACATAATCTATGTCTCGGCTATATATTATCATTGCGGTTTGCTGGGAAAAATATTATTGCGAAGGCCCGGATGGATATCTCGCTATGCTCTAAATAACTAATGATCTATATTTGTGATTCTTAATTTTCACAAAACGAAATATAACGTTTTAAACAGCAGTGCGAATTCTACGGGACTATTTGCCCCTATGATTCAATACTAACACTACCACAGGCTTTCCAAAAATTCAAGAAGAAAAATCCGCAAGTACTTAGCGTGTGTATCAGAAAGCCTGTGGCAGCGATGATATTGGAGTTGATACCTATATATATATATATTTATATATAAGACATTTGAGGTGGTTATGCGTAAGCGCGAGAAAAATATTATTAGAAACATCATGGGAGTTGCGGTATATATTCGTACTGAATGGTGATTTCATGTTAAACATAAAATTTAACTTTCCTTCTATTGCTCAGAGTGGTTCTCTCTACTCTGTTTAATTCCGTTTGACTGTTTGTATCGCTAAATATGTCCCGTCAACAGCCTGCAGGCCATGCACGTTGTCTTGCGTAGTTATTTCGAAATTCCGCATGCGTCGTGTGATCATAAATGTTTCGAAATGGGGCGTTTACTATCCGAATCGAAGAATGTATAATTAGATTGGAAATTAGTTTGATTACTTTTTCATCAAATTGAGTTAAATTGCATAATTTGCTGAAAGTATATAATTCATATAGCTTGATACTTATAAATATACATGCTTTTTATTCCTACGGTGATACCCAAAGAATACCGCATATATTATATAGCTTTAAGCATTCCCTCTTTTTTGTAGGGAATGAGTATACAAACTACCACTCGCACCACCACCACCACCACCCTAGTAAGAAATGTTTCTGGATCCGCCCCTATCTGCGACTTGTATTATCGTATTATGGCTTCCCTATATGATATATAGCTGTAACATAGTATCTTATAGTGCTCTAGTGAGGTCACTCGATCGTTCTTTCGCTTTCTGGTGTCGAGGACGAATGCTAAATGAGTAGGAGCAAAAGTGCGAGGGCGAAAGTGCAAAGGCGACGAAACGCTCAAAACTGAAATAAAAGCAGAAACGCAAAGGCGACGGGGCGAAATTAATATCGATCCTTCGCAACTCTCGCCTTTGTTTCAACTTCACACGTCTATCGCTCCTTTGTCTTTGCACTTTCGCTTATTTTTTCTGAATTTCTTGTAGGCAAATTAAATGCACCAAACTATATATATATATATATATATATATATATATATATATATATATACATGCATGTGAGGAAGCTGAATAAATTTAAAATTCAACGCAGCGAGGGAGCGTTGAGAGATTTTAGCATTTATTAATGTATTTGTATCTATTAATTAAATCTGATTAACAGGTTCTTACTCCAGAGCTAGAAATAATCTTTTTAATCGCCTTTTCATGCTTGACTTGGTTAATATTGATACAAAATTGTTATGCGGTAATGTCAATTTGCCTCTGCAAACTAATATAAATATTTTTTCAGTTGTTCATAAAATAGAAGAAATTTGTAGATTCGTTTAATCATTGTACATTTTGCCTGTTTAAAATTATTACCTTGCATGACATATTGTAATATTTTTGGAGAGGGACTTGTAAGTTGTCAGAACTTGTTCCCATTCCTTTTTGATTTCATCAATAGAATATGTTCAAAACAATTGTAGAAGACAGATTCTAGCGCATACAAAAAGGAGATTGATGAATTGAAATCAGAATAAAGTATATCCATTTGAGGGCAGGCTCTTTCCCCTACCTACGCTGGGCTATCTCTCTCCCTCGTCTCATGCCCCCCCCCCCCTTCATTCGACAATTAGCGGTTTGTTTTGTTCCCGGGGGGTAGATATTACGGTATTATAAACTTTTACCATCCATTCTGAATTTGAAACTTGTAACTTAACGAGGATAAAAAGATTTGACTTCAGATTCAGAAAATTCATTTTCATTTTCTTCATTAGACCACTAGACGAGTTCAAACAATCCACACCAAAATTCACCTGTTTTTAGATAGAAAGAACGAGGTACGATTGTGTACATAAAAAGGCCCCCCAAAAGTCTCCGATTTAAATGGGTCTTGAATCAAGCTTGATCTGTGTTTTGAATAAGTTAGATACATGCCAAGTATACTATCTCAACTTAAATCAAAGTTATTTCTTATTTTATAGCATCATTACGTCATGAATAAGAGCTCTTCCCCGCCTTTTTTCAAAAAGAGCTTGATAACTGTTAAATTTCATCCAGATTATTGCTTAGGAAAAGGTGTGCCCATCCGTCGAGCAAAATGAAATTAATATATATTGTGTATTAAGAGAAGATGCAAAATGTGTTTGAATATAAATTTGCTCGACGCATGGGCTGTATGTTTTCTGAAAGGAAAACCCCCTGAATTTTTGAAAATTTTCATTGATTTTTGCGACAATTTTATGCCAACTTCACGCTCCTGTCATACAACACAAAGCAATTTTGGATCAAATTAAATGTAGTTTGGATTTGCTTATGTATTCCTTATTTGAATGCCAGATTTTGGGACTCCTACTGAAATCATCTATTTTCTGGGCCGGATGACTATAGAAAATGTCTCTACTTCTTTATGATATGTGTGATTCATCATAAGTATCATCTTATAGTTTTCTGCATAATCAATAACTATATAAAAACATATTTCTCAACATGTCTGTTTGCATGGCAAAACTAATAAACGCTGACAATTTCCTTAAGAAAAAACTAGGACCATGTCTTTCAAACTTGCTCTTAGAGAAAGTATCACCTTATTTGGTCAAGGAAGATTTATTTAAACTATAAATATATATATGCTGTTTCAATATATTTTATTTCTCGATGAAAAGATAACGAATGGTGCTCAATCTCTTATAAATTCTAACAAAAGACACAAAAATAAGAGAAGGGTAAACATGGACCCCCAGGCTATATATCACAGCTAGGGTCAGGTACCTTGGAGGAGTAAGCATCCCCTATAGACCGGTCACAACTACCATGGTTCCTATATCTTGATATGGTAAACGGCGTAATCCGTAGTCAAAATCAGTGAGCAAAGAAGGCATAAAAATTGAAGCACGACGCGTCAGACAGCATTCGACCCAGTGTAAATCTAAACATTACAACGGCCATAGAATTTGCGAAATGCTGACTTTAAAGGAGACCTCTAAAACTCATGTAAAATGAACTGATTTAAAAATTGATCATGTGCAGAACATGTTCTCGCGTATCGAATCATTTCAGAGACATGAACGCTATATGCATGTGATAATGGAATGTTGCTACGGATCCAGGAATTGCGGTTACGGGGGGCGCCACTTTATGAGGCAATGGGTCCAGGGCGAAGCCCTCGTGGGGGTCCAGGGGGGCGAAGCTCCCGGAATTTACAGATTTTATGGGGCTTGAAATATTTCTTCTATTTAGTCATTTATACTATTTTCTATCATTTTAATATGGTAAAATTAATAAAATGACCCAAATTTTAAGGGTTTTTTGGAAAAAATTCAGTTCTCCCAATAAAGTAATTCAAGGAATCAAAAGATTTTGTCGTTTATTTCTCCGGGATGGGAAGAAATTATTGCTTCTTTTATCGTTTAGTATATTTTCCTAAACAAGATACCGCGATTTACCTTCAATTTGAAAAGTTTAGGGGAGCGCAGTCGGCGCGCGCCCCCTCTAAATCCGCCAAAGAAAACGTGCGCACATGATGAAAACGGATAATTTCTTTTCGTTTTGGTAGAATAAATCTTAAAACATAATGTAAACAAATATGGCTGCGCTCATCTAGAGACGGTAAGGTTAACATATGTGGTAGGTTCTTTCCGTTGTGTGATTAAAAGTTAGCCAATTAATACTCATGCCTTTTGGAATGGAATTATTGATTTTACATGTTATTCATTTTGTAATATGACGTGGCTTGTTTACGGTACTGTTGACAAATTTGTAACTCAGTCGAGGATGAGTCTCACCAGGCCGGGAAAAGATATACAGGGCCTAAATGTACCTCTTCTGTAGGACATACATGACACCCATAGTGATTAGATACTTGATTTTGGTTTTTGTGTGTATACGTCCATTCTGTGCCTGTCTCACCTAATGGAAATAAAATATGGTGTGTTACAATCTGTTTTGACATTCACTTATTCAGACGTCAGATAGGTCTGTAACTCACTTGAAAAGGTTTTGGGAAAGAGCTACAGATTGATAGCTACAATTAGATGTTCTAAAGTTATTGATACAAGTGTTTTAGTGAAGCCATCCATGAAAGTCAATGTTGGATGAAGTCTAAGAGACTCGGAGCAGATATCCATATTGTATTGCCTATCCAGATTTCAGTGTTACGTTTGCTCTGAGAAGCCATCCACCTTCTTTTGTAATCACTCATCTGTGCAGACTTGATCACAGCATGATTGAATTTGACGCTTTTTATACTGGTATGAATTACGGTGTGACAAAACATCTGAAGCTATGAGAAAACTTTTCTGGAATTTAAAAAAGTTTATAATGGTACTTTCTAAACAATCAAATTATTTTAATTAGGGGATTGTCAATGAAGGTGCAGATGGTGACATTTTTCCAGAAGCATTACCGGTAATACTTATCTCAGAGACTTGTATGTGTAATCATTGGAGCGAGCTATTAAGGCAGTCATTCATTACTATTAAGGTTGTCAATGTTACTACTGAGAAATGTTGTTTAAGCAAAAGAAACACTGAATTAGGACAGGCATTACACATCATGACCCATACTTTCCATCAGTGATTTGAAAGACTCAGGTTCTTGAAATTGATCTTTAACTTTGGTATCTGGTTCATTTGCCTCCACTGCTTGGCTGAGGGAGTTCACCCACAAGGTCATTTAGCTCCAAAACATTGTCTGGTCCATGACTTGTTCACCCTTATATTGTTTGCCTAAAGCAAATATATCATATCATTAATTGTGATAACCTGTGAAAAAAAATTGTAGTTAACGAAAAAAAACCCAATGAATTCTTTTAAGTTGCCATTGATTTTTTTGTGAAGTCAATTATTATCAAATGTCTCTGACAATAAATTTCATGGTTTGATAGTAATTTTGAAACATGATTAACATACTATGTCTATGAATTGGGTGTTTTAACCATTACGTTTAATAATTAACTTATTTGGGTTTTTTTCTCAAGAACATGATTAAATTAAACAATACCTTATATACACCACAGCATGTTGAATTAATTACTACATATATGACAAGAGAGAGAGAGAGACAGAGAGAGAGCGAAAGAGTGAGAGTTTCATAAACTCTAAAACAGATGACATATGGGCTTGGCAAACAGTGTCGATTCTTTCAGAGTCTAGCATCATTGGAAAGTAATGTGAAACAGGATATTTACATGTATATTATAGAAAACAAACCCAATAGATGTAGAAGAGCAATGATCGTTGGATGAGAACAATCTCAGATGAATGAGTTTAAACTACCCCAAATTATTTAAAGTCCCCCATAAGAAGGTTAAATACATTTCTAAATTTTAAAGGGGCATAAGCTGTGAAAATGATGGTAAGCATTTTTTCCCCCTCAAAATCTCTCCATTAAAGGAATATAATTTAATGACTTATAAAAACATGTGTGTGTATATAATATATATATATATATATATATAAAAGGAAGAATGATTGGCTTGCAAGACAGTAGTTAGTTAATCACCAAATCACATTTTAGTGTGCCTGCTTTGAGGGTAAAAAGTGTTTGAAATAATTAAATACTGGACGTGTTATTACTGAAATATATTAATATAGAGCAATTTTCACTGAATTCAATTTCTGGTGCCCCTTTAAATAACCCTTTTTGCTTGAAATTTAAAAGTGCAGTGTCACATGATTTTAAGATGTCGGAATGTGTTTACATGCCAACCATTTTATTGAAAAATAGCACAAGTTTTCTAAACTATTCAATTTTTTGGTGACAATTTCATTCAGATTGTTATTATAATTGGATGTTAGGCAAGATGTTTACAGCTGCATAATACCAAAACTGCCAATGTTCGCTTGGATGATTCATTCTCCAAACTGTTCCTTTGTAAAGTGTGTAAATCATGTAAATGAAGTGTGCTAATAAAACTAAATATTTATGTAATATAACATGTTTACATACTCTTAAAGTGTCTCGATGCTTTGATTTTACCATATAAGGGAAAACCAGTACTGTAAAATGAAGACAAATATATGTATTATAAAACTTGATTTATATCCAAAAATGAATTAGTACCTTTTGAAATCCTAGCTAGGCTGATTATTTCCACAGTAACATTTAGAAAGCAATGTTTGTTGAATCTACATTGTGTGTTGTTTTTGTAATGAATGATTGTCACGTTATACTATAATTATATATTATACTTGTGTATATTTAGGGTATAGGCTTTTTAACTTTTAGAAGAGTTATGCCCCTTCATAACACATTACTGTACAGTTTATCCGATACGTGAACCAAAATATTTTTTCCTGTAAATATTTTTTTGTGTATGGTATAAACTATCAATATATAAGACTGATTAACAGATATTTCTAGTATCTCTTTTCTTTGTTTATATTGACAATAATAGTGTGATATTAAAAAAAAACCCATATATACTATGGCTTAAATTTATACAGTCTAGCTATATGTATACACAGCAAGATGCAATGAGAAGTCCTTGAGTGTGCTTGCTGCAATATCACAAATGAAATTTTTTATTTATTGAACACGATAACTTATTTTGTATAAAAATGGTGAAAAGGAAAAGTTTGATATCCAAAGGAATAGGTGAAACTGCATGACTTTTTTAAAAATCTCTCTCTATCTCCTCCAATCTCTATCTCCACCAATCTCTCTCTATCTCCTCCAATCTCTCTCTATCTCCACCAATCTCTCTCTATCTCCACCAATCTCTCTCTATCTCCTCCAATCTCTATCTCCACCAATCTCTCTCTATCTCCTCCAATCTCTCTCTATCTCCACCAATCTCTCTCTATCTCCTCCAATCTCTCTCTATCTCCTCCAATCTCTCTCTATCTCCACCAATCTCTCTCTATCTCCACCAATCTCTCTCTATCTCCACCAATATCTCTCTATCTCCACCAATCTCTCTCTATCTCCTCCAATCTCTATCTCCACCAATCTCTCTCTATCTCCACCAATCTCTCTCTATCTCCTCCAATCTCTCTCTATCTCCTCCAATCTCTCTCTATCTCCTCCAATTTCTCTCTATCTCCACCAATCTCTCTCTATCTCCTCCAATCTCTCTCTATCTCAATCTCTCTCTATCTCCTCCAATCTCTATCTATCTCAATATCTCTCTATCTCAATCTCTCTCTATCTCAATCTCTCTCTATCTCCACCAATCTTTCTCTATCTCCTCCAATCTCTCTCTATCTCCTCCAATCTCTATCTATCTCCTCCAATGTCTCTCTATCTCCACCAATCTCTCTCTATCTCCACCAATCTCTCTCTATCTCCTCCAATCTCTCTCTATCTCCTCCAATCTCTCTCTATCTCCTCCAATCTCTCTCTATCTCAATCTCTCTCTATCTCCACCAATCTCTCTCTATCTCCTCCAATCTCTCTCTATCTCCTCCAATCTCTCTCAATCTCTCTCTATCTCCTCCAATCTCTCTCTATCTCCTCCAATCTCTCTCTATCTCCTCCAATCTCTCTCTATCTCCACCAATCTCTCTCTATCTCCTCCAATCTCTCTCTATCTCCTCCAATCTCTCTCTATCTCCTCCAATCTCTCTCTATCTCCTCCAATCTCTCTCTATCTCAATCTCTCTCTATCTCCACCAATCTCTCTCTATCTCCTCCAATCTCTCTCTATCTCCTCCAATCTCTCTCTATCTCCACCAGTCTCTCTCTATCTCCTCCAATCTCTCTCTATCTCCTCCAATCTCTCTATCTCCTCCAATCTCTCTCTATCTCCTCCAATCTCTCTCTATCTCCACCAATCTCTCTCTATCTCAGTCTCTCTCTATCTCAATCTCTCTCTATCTCCTCCAATCTCTCTCTATCTCCTCCAATCTCTCTCTATCTCCTCCAATCTCTCTCTATCTCCACCAATTTCTCTCTATCTCCACCAATCTCTCTCTATCTCCACCAATCTCTCTCTATCTCAATCTCTCTCTATCTCAATCTCTCTCTATCTCCTCCAATCTCTCTCTATCTCCACCAGTCTCTCTCTATCTCCTCCAATCTCTCTCTATCTCCTCCAATCTCTCTCTATCTCAATCTCTCTCTATCTCCACCAATCTCTATCTCAATCTCTCTCTATCTCAATCTCTCTCTATCTCCTCCAATCTCTCTATCTCCTCCAATCTCTCTCTATCTCCTCCAATCTCTCTCTATCTCCACCAATCTCTCTCTATCTCAGTCTCTCTCTATCTCAATCTCTCTTTATCTCCTCCAATCTCTCTCTATCTCCTCCAATCTCTCTCTATCTCCTCCAATCTCTCTCTATCTCCTCCAATCTCTCTCTATCTCCTCCAATATCTATCTATCTCCACCAATCTCTATCTCTATCTCCACCAATTTCTCTCTATCTCCACCAATCTCTCTCTATCTCCACCTATCTCTCTCTATCTCAATCTCTATCTCAATCTCTCTCTATCTCAATCTCTCTCTATCTCAATCTCTCTCTATCTCCTCCAATCTCTCTCTATCTCAATCTCTCTCTATCTCCACCAATCTCTCTCTATCTCAATCTCTCTCTATCTCAATCTCTCTCTATCTCCTCCAATCTCTCTCTATCTCCTCCAATCTCTCTCTATCTCCTCCAATCTCTCTCTATCTCCTCCCATATCTCTCTATCTCCACCAATCTCTCTCTATCTCCACCTATCTCTCTCTATCTCCACCAATCTCTCTCTATCTCCTCCAATCTCTATCTCCACCAATCTCTCTATCTCCTCCAATCTCTCTCTATCTCCACCAATCTCTCTCTATCTCCACCAATCTCTATCTCCACCAATCTCTATCTCCTCCAATCTCTCTCTATCTCCACCAATCTCTCTCTATCTCCACCAATCTCTCTCTATCTCCTCCCACCAATCTCTCTCTATCTCCTCCAATCTCTCTCTATCTCCTCCAATCTCTCTCTATCTCCTCCAATCTCTCTCTATCTCCACCAATCTCTCTCTATCTCCACCAGTCTCTCTCTATCTCCTCCAATCTCTCTCTATCTCCTCCAATCTCTCTCTATCTCCACCAGTCTCTCTCTATCTCCTCCAATCTCTCTCTATCTCCTCCAATCTCTCTCTATCTCAATCTCTCTCTATCTCCACCAATCTCTCTCTATCTCAATCTCTCTCTATCTCAATCTTTCTCTATCTCCTCCAATCTCTCTCTATCTCCTCCAATCTCTCTCTATCTCCTCCAATCTCTCTCTATCTCCACCAATATCTCTCTATCTTAGTCTCTCTCTATCTCAATCTCTCTCTATCTCCACCAATCTCTCTCTATCTCCTCCCACCAATCTCTCTCTATCTCCTCCAATCTCTCTCTATCTCCTCCAATCTCTCTCTATCTCCTCCAATCTCTCTCTATCTCCACCAATCTCTCTCTATCTCCACCAGTCTCTCTCTATCTCCTCCAATCTCTCTCTATCTCCTCCAATCTCTCTCTATCTCCACCAATATCTCTCTATCTTAGTCTCTCTCTATCTCAATCTCTCTCTATCTCCTCCAATCTCTCTCTATCTCCACCAATCTCTCTCTATCTCCACCAATCTCTCTCTATCTCCACCAATCTCTATCTCCACCAATCTCTATCTCCTCCAATCTCTCTCTATCTCCACCAATCTCTCTCTATCTCCACCAATCTCTCTCTATCTCCTCCCACCAATCTCTCTCTATCTCCTCCAATCTCTCTCTATCTCCTCCAATCTCTCTCTATCTCCTCCAATCTCTCTCTATCTCCACCAATCTCTCTCTATCTCCACCAGTCTCTCTCTATCTCCTCCAATCTCTCTCTATCTCCTCCAATCTCTCTCTATCTCCACCAGTCTCTCTCTATCTCCTCCAATCTCTCTCTATCTCCTCCAATCTCTCTCTATCTCAATCTCTCTCTATCTCCACCAATCTCTCTCTATCTCAATCTCTCTCTATCTCAATCTTTCTCTATCTCCTCCAATCTCTCTCTATCTCCTCCAATCTCTCTCTATCTCCTCCAATCTCTCTCTATCTCCACCAATATCTCTCTATCTTAGTCTCTCTCTATCTCAATCTCTCTCTATCTCCACCAATCTCTCTCTATCTCCTCCCACCAATCTCTCTCTATCTCCTCCAATCTCTCTCTATCTCCTCCAATCTCTCTCTATCTCCTCCAATCTCTCTCTATCTCCACCAATCTCTCTCTATCTCCACCAGTCTCTCTCTATCTCCTCCAATCTCTCTCTATCTCCTCCAATCTCTCTCTATCTCCACCAATATCTCTCTATCTTAGTCTCTCTCTATCTCAATCTCTCTCTATCTCCTCCAATCTCTCTCTATCTCCTCCAATCTCTCTCTATCTCCACCAATCTCTCTCTATCTCCACCAATCTCTCTCTATCTCAATCTCTCTCTATCTCCTCCAATCTCTCTCTATCTCCTCCAATCTCTCTCTATCTCCACCAATCTCTCTCTATCTCCTCCAATCTCTCTCTATCTCAATCTCTCTCTATCTCCTCCAATCTCTCTCTATCTCCTCCAATCTCTCTCTATCTCCACCAATCTCTCTCTATCTCCTCTAATCTCTCTCTATCTCCTCCAATCTCTCTGTATCTCCACCAATCTCTATCTCCACCAATCTCTATCTCCTCCAATCTCTATCTCCTCCAATCTCTCTCTATCTCCTCCAATCTCTCTCTATCTCCACCAATCTCTCTCTATCTCAATCTCTCTCTATCTCAATCTCTCTCTATCTCAATCTCTCTCTATCTCAATCTCTCTCTATCTCCACCAATCTCTCTCTATCTCAATCTCTCTTTATCTCAATCTCTCTCTATCTCCTCCAATCTCTCTCTTTTAAATCCCATAAACCTTCACCTTATGTTTTGGTTTTTTCTTCTTTGGGGGGGGGGGGGGGGGTATAATATTAATTTATACATATCTTATGTATCGGCATGTGCACAAAAATAATATCATATAAAAATAGAATTGTTCAATGGGGTGTGTAGACTTTATGTGTTTTACAGAATGGGTATGGTATGTAAACTTTATGTGTTTTACAGAACAACTGGTCAGCAGTATAATACAGAATGAAAGTCTTACGTACAGCTCTGTTCAGAGTGAGGGCTGCCTGTAGCTTCACTGGGCAGTCTGTATCCCTGCAAGGACAGCGGAAACTCTTCTGGTAATGAGAGAGAGGAGAGAGAGAGAGAGAGAGAGTGACAGAGAGAGAGAGAGAGAGAGAGCAGGGTTTGACATTAACTTTTTTGAGCACTAGACCAATCGGGCTACTTCAAATGATTTTTGCTAGACCTGACCTTACATCCACTAGCCCTGACCAACTCTCCAGAAAAAAATCTGATGATTCTCCATATCTAAATACTTAATTTAAATTACAATTGTCTCAAAAAACGATTTAGTCTCGTCATTCAATTTGATGTTTTTATATACTTTCAATCATATTTTCAGTTTCTTTAAATTCTTACCGGCACAGAAATTCTTTAATCCATTTAGAATAAAATGACCTCAATATATTTTTTTTTATTTCTATTTCATAAGCACTTCTCAATGTTTTCCTTTTTTCTCTTTCTTGGGACATCGTTTGCTTTCCTTGAGGACGAGAAATTGTATTTGAATATAGACATTCCCGCACATATGTAAACACCAAAAAATTGTTGTTTACGACGTAATTCATTAATTTGATCAACACTTTCTTATATTCAATTCAAATGAACTGTTTTATTTTTTTAATGAAAATGAATTCAATAATTCTATCTAACCAAAACATAACTTTACACACATTAACATTGTGTAGATGTCGTAGAGCATCACTTCCGACTGCGACTTATTAGAACTAAAAATATATATTATGTCATGTGGATCAAAATTGCTCGTAAACTTTTTTTTTTTTTAAAGAATAGAATATCTTATGATTTAAAACAAACTTTCTTAAATTTGTTTATTTTTAAACACGACCAGTCGGACTAGTAAGTCGACATTTTACCCGACCGGACCTATCATTTAGTAGACTCGGTCAGTCGGACGTACCTTAGTGTCAAACCCTGGAAAGAGAGAGAGAGAGAGAGAGAGAGAGAGAGTAATGATTAAATAATAATGATTCAATGAGAGAAGAGAGAGAGAAAGCAGACTCTTAATAGGGACTGATTCACGATTTTCCCCAAAATTTTCTTTTTCACTTTTAATGATCAAAATCTACTGTCTAATGTGTTTAAGAGATTTCACATAAAAATTAAGGTTATACCTTATCACAGAAGTTCATTTCAGAGAGTTTATTATTTGTTTTGTAAACAAAGATTGCGGTATGTTATTGTTTACGAAATTTTCAACAGAAATGGATATCGATCAAAGTTTATTTAATTATATCTTTCACATTTCAAGCATTCTTTGGGTAAAATGTGTCATCTAAAAGTTAACATTTGTGACTATGCAAAATTAAGATGCTTTACTTTACAAAAATCAATATTTCACTTCTTTGTTTGTATACATAAAAAGACTCGAGTCTTTGTTTACATAACACAGATTCAAGGCTAAAATATTGCTTTTATTCTTGCATTCAGAAGGTCAACATTTTGGCTGTCAACATTAAATGAGTTATATTTTTAATGTTTAACATCAAAAATGAAAAATATTTTTATCAAAAATCGCGAACCAGTCCCTTTAAAGTCGGCAATTTTTTTTTCAATGTAGCAGAAGCGTGGCATATACAGGATTGTGGAGCAGTAGACATTGGGCACCATTTCCATGCTCTTTTAGAATTGTCATTTGGGAATTGTTTTATACATTTTTACTGAATTCTCATTTTAGGGAAAGGGCGTTGCAATGTTGTTTTATTATGATTTTCTTTATTATTTATGATTGCAAAATGTTTTCATAACATTTTACATTGAACAGGAAGATAGGCTCATTGAATGTACAAAACTGTTGAATCCAGAAATGACATTTGATATACTAAATGAAATATCCAGGGAGAGATTTTAACACCTAGTAATTGCCATACTTTAACTTGATTTCAAAAACTTGTCATTTGATGCACTATATGATAAGTTTAGTTCATCAAATATTTATTTTTGTAGTTCATTTGGTAATAGATTCAAATTAATCCCATTTGCCTGTTACAGGTCATGTGGTGCGTTGTCAGTAGGCGTGGCTGGTGTGTCAATCATATGTTACCATAGCAACAGTCACAGGGTAGGTCTGTTTTGAAGCATAAAAAGTGTTAATTTGTTAATGAAAGCAGTGTTGTATGTTGTAGTGGAGTAAATACTTTTTTCTTGTTTAACAGACACTTGACACTTGTAAAAACACAAAGTGCTTGATATACCCATGTGATCAAAGCTTTGGTCCAACACTAGAAATTGACTTTTGAAAGAAACAAAATTTGCTAGATCACTTATATGTATAGCAAAATGAAATTAAAAAACCAGACTTTTTTGCTGAAACATTCTAACTATAGTGTTATGTGTCAGCACAGACAGATTGGCATGATATAAAAACGTATGTACTCACAATGGTTAACTGTCTCAAAGGCAGATCGGTGGCAAAACATGAAAAGATAGTTTTGAAATTGAGGCTAAGTTGTCACAGCTCTTACTGATATTCTTACAAACTTTCAGGAAAGCAGGGTTGGGCTATTAGGGGTGAATTACTCCCTTTCACACCCCCTCCACCCCCCACCCCCCTCCTCAATTTATGTGGGTGTTTTATTTTTATCAAATTGTTAGGTTTCATACAGATGATGTTTTTCTACTGGTAGATTTGTTTTGATCGTATTTATTTATAAGACTGAAAGCTAGATCACAATCAATGTGCAAAGATACTAATGTAAATAGAAGATTCCCATACTGCATTAGCTGCAAAAATGTAGCCCTATCCGATTTTTTTTTATTCTGATGTTTTCGGGATAGGCCTCTCCCAAAAAAATAAAAAATTTGGAGAGGGCTACATTATTGTATGTACAGTAAAATGTGGTTACAGCACACACACTTATAATAAATTTACGCTTACAGCAAAGTGATTTTCATTTTTCTGCAGTTTTAAAACATATTAATATGAACTTATTGTATATACCAAATTTTTGTAATAAATCAAAATTGTTTATTCCCAGCACTTTGCTATGACCATGTTTTACTGTATGTGTAAATATTGATGTTCGTAGGTGTTTGCCTACAGTGACAGCAAATTGGACACATCAAAATGGATGGCAGAACCCATTACTAACAAGAAACTTCTAGAAGAGGTATGTAAGCTGAAACTTGCCCCGGCCAGGTTTGCTTGATATTTATATTTACATTTCCAATGTTTCTGCCTTCACAATTTGTAATGATAAACATTTCCTCATGAATGGTTTGCAGTTGTAAACAATGCATGTGTAAATCTTGATAGATATAGCCTACGTCTATTCTAATGACTGAGAATTCTGACAGAAATGAAAGTAGAATTTGAACTTAAGAAACAAACTTAATTTTTTTAAATACACGAGGATATGAATTGCGATGCTTTATGCTGACATACTTTTCACGAAGCGTTAACATGCTTCTTAATGCCTGTGTGAAGTGCCCCAGTTCATATCGTCGTGTATTTTCAGAAATAATCTCTTTTCTTTCATACATGATAAAAAAAAATCAAACTTGAAAAAAAATCAAGCTATTTGTAGACTGTGTGACATGAATTGTATAGAAGATGAGATTTATTCACAATTGAATGTCCTCCATTCAAAAGTGACAGACAGGATTTTTTTCAGAACATATTTGTGAGAAATATATAAAACTTTTATTCATTATCAAATAAAGAAAGAAAAAATTGTGGATTGTGTCAAATAAAGATCATCTAATATTAATGAAGCCGAGCAACACTTCACTAAGCATGGTAAAACTGGAAAAATCTTGATTCCCTGCTGAAAACTTTAAATGCATGTACACCTGTGTATTAAAAATTCTCATTTAATGGTAGATTTTTGTTTCAAATTTTAGAGAAGCACAGAAATGAAGTATAAAATGGAAGCCATGATTATGAGAATTCAGGTATTTATTCTGTCTCTGTATTATTCCATGGGAAGGAGAAATTCCGATGTCTGTCATTAAATTAATAGTAATGAGGAGGAAAAGTTTATTGTAAAATCAGTGTATCAGACAATCTTTTTCATAGGGTTTTTATAACATGCACAATCTGACTAAAGTACAGATTGTGCAGTACAGTATAATATATATACTTTAGTCAGAATGTATCATGCGTAATTTAGAATTCTTTTTGCAGTCAGAAGTGTGTAGAAAGTTAGAGGAAGTCGATGGAGATCAGAAATTTTTAGTGGACAGATGGACAAGAACAGAGGTAAATGGAAGAAAAAGCAAATGTTTGGGAAAGGTCTTGTATAAACATATTTATTTAAAAATGTGTGTATAACATTTAGCATGTTTATTTTACTGTAAGTGGTGTAAATTGAATTACTATTGATATTTTTTATATCTGGTGACTGATATTCCATGTTTTTTCTCCTAATTGATGAATTTAAAACCTTGTTTTATATTCAGGACTATTTGATAAAACGCTGATTTTTAATTTTACAAAAATTTTCAAAATGCTCTAAGGTGTTAAAACCTGTGAAAACTGGTCTTACTAGATCAGAAAAATTCTATGGAACAGTTGTGCTCTATGAAATTTTACTGTGAATCAAAACCACTGACAAAAACGCACTTTTTAGACTTAGTGGACACAGACAAGGTGTTAACATTAGTCCACTTCTGTTGTGTAGGGAGGAGGAGGGATCACCTGTGTTATGAAGGACGGCCTTGTTTTTGAGAAAGCTGGAGTCAACATTTCGGTGGTCCATGGAAATCTACCCCCTCCAGCCGTGGCCCAGATGAGAGCCAGGTACGGTAATTGTAGAATGACGTGGGTGTGTTCTAAATATCACGACGTTCCTTATCTAATGGTGCTAGAGTATGATTGTAATACAACATCAGGGTGGGATTCGTCAGATGACAGTTATTTCAGAGAGATGTCTGCAAAGTTACTGTACATTCCTTATTTTACGCGAGTACTTTTAGATATGGCAAAATTACTTGTATACATCAAATCGCATGATTACATGAATATCGCTTGTCATCTGTTAATCAAAAGTTCTTACATGTATTATAGCAACAGAAAATTAAAAGCCAGTAATTTTATTTCGTGATTGATGTCTATCGTGAAATTACACAATAATAAATTCCTGGTGTACATTTAGGAATCTGCAGTTCTGGTAATCGGTAATTCTATGATGGGATGTTGTGAAGTTTAAAGACAAGAAATGTTTATTGTAGAGGTAAATCCCTGGAAGGCAAAACCCTGCCATTCTTCGCCACAGGTGTTAGCTGTGTTATTCACCCTGTAAGTTTCCTTGCAGCGTACAGCGTATGTAACAAATGAATATTGAAAAGTCTTACCCAATGCTCACTTGTGTATCTTTGTGCAGTTTACAACTCCTGGGATCATATGTTTCTCTTCCAGAGAAATCCTTATGTTCCCGCCATACACTTTAACTACAGATACTTTGAAGTGATGGATGAAAACGGAACAGTCCATTGGTGGTTTGGGGGAGGAACAGACCTAACACCGATATATCTCAATGAAAAGGTTTACAGTTGCATTTTATTTCAAACACTCAAGCTCTAATATCTACATATATTATTATACCCCCCGCAACAAGTTGTGGGGGGGGGGGGGGGTATACTGGAATCGGGTTGTCCGTCTGTCTGTCCGTCCGTCCGTCTGTAGACGCAATGGTTTCCGGACTCTAAAGCATTATCCTTTCCACCTACCGTCACCATATCATACATATGGACTACCCATGGGATGAAGATGTTCCCTATCGATTTTGGGGTCAAAAGGTCAAAGGTCAAGTGCACTGGACATCGAAGTAGCAATATGGTTTCCGGGCTCTAAAGCGTTATCCTTTCCACCTACAGTCACCATATCATACATATGGACTACCCATGGGATGAAGATGTTCCCTATTGATTTTGGGGTCAAAAGGTCAAAGGTCAAGTGCACTGGACATCGAAGTAGCAATATGGTTTCCGGGCTCTAAAGTGTTATCCTTTCCACCTACAGTCACCATATCATACATATGGACTACCCATGGGATGAAGATGTTCCCTATTGATTTTGGGGTCAAAAGGTCAAAGGTCACGCGCACTGGACATCGAAGTAGTAATATGGTTCGGTTTGTCATGCCATTTGTTTTTTACACTCAGAAAAGAGGTAGTTTATACCTATTACCAACACCCTTTGGGAGATTGGGATAAGCGGGGGGTATTCTTAGTGAGCATTGCTCACAGTACCTCTTGTTCAATTCAATGAATATTGGGTAGGAGTACAGAAGAATCACCACATTTTTGTCTGTCCGTCTGTCTGTGTAAGTTGTGGCCGCACCATTTATAAATTAAAATATTATACCTCAGTATGAGAATTCTATGCAATGCGTAATCTGACTGGTCTAGACAGTCACGTGCCAGGGATGATAAAACTTCATATCTCTCTCTCTAAAACACCATACATGTATCTCCCCATCATATTTACCCCTTGGGTAGCCTCATTTCTGTCTGTCCATCTGTTTATAAATTATAATATTGAGTCATATGAAACATTAAACACTCGTACTTCACGCAAAGATTGGTTATGAATTGATGGTTTTTTATGACCTTGAGTGAAGGTCATTTGTCAAGGTCAAGATCAGTGGGAGAGAAGGTTATACCAGTATTAATTTTGTCCAGTACATGTATATGTTATTGTATTGGGATTAATGTCATTTTAACAGGGTTATTGAAACTATATGTATATCTTGTCTATTTCATATTCCTGTTATTTGTCAATTACCTGCCTTGTGATATGTCATGACTTGGAACCAAGGTCATATATAAAAGGGCAAGGTCATGTAGATTAGGAACAGTGGACAAATCCCAGTTGTGCACCGATTGTTGGGTGTGGCATTTAGATATGTGTAATATTAAGTATCATGCCAGTCACAATGTTAGTTAACCTCAAACTAATTGCAAAAGTACCGGATATATAACATTTATATGTTCATAATAGTGTTTTAAGGTTGTAAAAAATTAACATTAATCAGAGAATTAGAAAGCATGATTTCTAGTGTTTTAAAACTCCTATTGGATTTACTATTTGACATGGGCCATAACTCTAGACAATCATTCTGAATTTCTGTCCAATTTTCACGACATTTATATTTGAACCAGAATTAAGGGAATATAATAGAAATAGTCATTTTTACATTTAAACATCTTCTTACTGCAAACTGAGACACCATCTTATTGGTCATCTTATTCAGTATCTAAGCATCTCTTTGTACATAACCAAATTGTAATTTATGGGAAGTAATGAATGCTTTTAAAAGAAAATTTTTATTAAGGTCCCAGTATTTTCCAAAATCAAGCAAATGTGACAATGAGGTCACAGCCCTTTTTGACAGATTCAGAATGTGGATTTCATGTTTTATAAATCAGAGGTGATTATCCTCAAGATTTTGGAATATTTGGCTATGTTAAGGACAAATGTCAAAATCCTGCACACATTGTCGTGCTTTCATAATCAATGTAATGTCTCTAAGTTCAGATAATCTCTTGACTGGTACCTCTGTTTCTCATAAACTGCACGTTAAGCTAATCCGTGACATCATACTAACAAGTGCAGCTGAATTGATAATGTCGTCAGTGTGGGAGATACCTGCTGCTTGTGTTGTGAACAGATAATATAAGCTATTGGGAAAACATTTATAAATGTGAAAAGATAAGGAAAGAACTAAAATACCTTGAAGCTCTTTAAACCTGACAGTTTTCCTTACAAGGTGTATTTTGTGTAAACCCCAATGCAGTTTATTTGTTATTCTTTATTTGGAATTATGAAATCATAATGATGTTTTTCTGCCATTTATGGTATTTTTACGCAAGATTTTTATTTTGTCGAGCACAGAATTGGACCAAATTTTATTTATATTCATCTTATTGATTTATCTTTCCAGTTCATTTAATTAAGTGATAGAAATATTTTGTACGTCCAAAATTAGCACTCAAATATTCACAAGAATTTGCATTTTTAGGTCACCTGAGTCATTCAGGTGACTTAATGTAATTGGTATTGTGAAATTCATGTCCCTGGGTCAGTGGTTATGGTGCCAAGCTGGGACTTTATAGTATGGTTATGTAAGTAAGTAAGTAAATGATTTATTATAGTGACATGTGTTTTATACATTACAGAATTGAAAAATACATTAAACAGAATAATAGGAATTTAAACACCCGTCCCATCGGGCCTATATGTCACTTTTAACAGTGGCATAAAAAAACCCGAATTAAATAATAAATACAGTGGTACATGTATTATGCATGACTTTTACTATTATGGTATATGATAGGCTGTCTGTAGGTGTATGCAGAGAACAGGAATTTTACAGTTTGTCTTGGAAAATTTAATGATAGAAATTTTGTTTTGTCTAAATCTGACATATGTATTGATCACAGTGGGGTTAAATCCGATACTGGTAAAAAAGATCACTCTAAAATTTGAATAAGAGGAACAATGAAGTAAAAAGTGACATTCATCTTCTACACTATCTGAAGAACATAAAGTACACAGTCTATCCGATAACGTCTCCCCCTTATACCGTCCTGTTTCAATTCTTATAGGTAAGACACCACATCTGAACTAGGCAAGTATAGAACGATGACTTTTTGGAATATCCATGATTACACATTTTTCTGTTTGAAAATCACTCATATCTTTTACAGTTCGGTAGGTTCTAAGTTTTGGACCTCTTCATTCCAGCCATTCATAAAATCCCAATGAAGTTTTTCTTCCACAGTGTTTTAGTTACAGACCATACGATGTAGGAAATATACTGTCATATCAAGAGATTCAAAAGGGAATTTGACTGTATTTGACCAATTTATGTTGTGTGATTGTTCCATATCCCACATGAAATTTTTTTTCGTAAGCCTGTCGTCCGGCATTGTAACGAGTCGATTCCATAGGCTTAAAATATTCATTTGATGTCGATAAAATGAAGGAAGCCAACCACATTCTCCTTGAATAACTAAAATTGGAGTAAAACGATGTACACCAAGAAAGTACCGCAATGCACGATGCTGTACAGATTCAATATTATGATATTTGCAATACCCCCATACACCACTGCAGTAATCCAAAATAGGTGCGACTCCGCTAAGGTCCTAAATCAAAATTATTATGAAATTGTTTGTTTCAAAACATATATCAAATTATTATTTCTGGGTTTTTTTCCCCATACATACACATTTAAAATCTGTGTGAATTTGTCCAAGAATATGCATGTTTTGGCTCCCACTTTGAAATTGGTGAAACCAGGCCTGGAGGTTATCAAACTTTTTTGAGCACATTTTCAAACTCAAAACTCTGTGCTTTAAATTGTACTCATACTCAAAAGTGAAGGTTATAAATCTTTTATAAAATCTACCTCACACTCAAATGCAGTACATGCTCAAGATTTTTCGAGTATGTTTTGAAGCTTGCTCAGAGTTGTACTCAAAACAAACATGGCTGAGTTGGAGTATGAGTACAGTAAAAGTTTTATGACCTTCAGGTCAGATGTACATGACGTCAGATCATTATTTGCATGTTTTAGATATTTAAGTAAAGGATATAAGCCAAAAACTGTCCATTCTGTGAGAGAAAGAACTGATCGAGGTCCGTAAGGCCGAGATCAGTTCTTTCTCTCACAGAATGGACAGTTTGAGGCTTATATCCTACTTAAAACATGACATCTTTTGTTCTAAGAATGGACAGTCTCAGGTAAACCCATTGACAATGATAATTATGAATAAAGCTATTTTGAATAGTCTGATAATATAACCAGTCTTGCGTAGAAGTCTGTTTCTTTTGTTCACTTATTGGACAGTGTCAGGTGAGTAGTCTTCTACTGCAGGTTTTATATTCACTTAAAATCCACCTATGACGTCATTCTTTTGTTCGAACACTCCATTATTTTTCAGGAATGGAGTGTTCGGAAAGTAGGTCAACCTTTATACAAGTAGATATAAATGCATGCAACAAAAGAATGAAAAACATAAGACATGATTAAAATGCACAAAGTTTAGTTTTTATTAATCCAGCAAAGGTGGATTTTAAGTGGATCAATGTACTCATATCACTCCATTCCTTAAAAGCAATGGACCTCGGCCCCTTCGGGGCCTCAGTCCATTACTTTTAAGGAATGGAGCGATACTCGTACATTAACCATTACTCACTCTATAGTACTGAGCCATATCAACATGTCTTCCTCTGATGGGGAGAGCATTTTCATTGCACAGTCAAAATTTAAGGATTTTAGTGAAAGTATTGCAAATATTTTGGATATGGAGGGTGAAAAAGTTATGAAGCCAAATTTTAATCTGAAAAGCATTGTGTTTTCGAATATTTGGATGAGGAAATAATTAACGCCAGCCAAAAGAACCCAATACACCTATCTCGTGAAGTGAAATTATTGATGAAAGCAAAAATAATAATTCAGAATTAGGATATGCTAATAAAGAAAACATAAAAAAGTGTTGTGAAGAAGTTTTGGAATGTGCCTCTGAATCCAGCGAAATTCAAATACAGTATGGAAATATGTCTTTCAAATTTAAGTTTTGATGCGATATAGTAATGGCCAATGGAATTAAAAAATTGTGAATCTTACGAGTTGAAGCAGAGAATTCTACTAAAGGGAAATATCATTTTAAAGTGTTTTAGTGATTTTTCCGATATCTGTGTTGATTCTTACTTGTAGGGAATCTAAAATTAAATTTGTATCTCTTTGACAAATGTATTGTCTTTCTCTTATTTTCAGCCTACCTGTAGACATCTAATAAGTTATTGGGTTTACCTGTAGGTGTCCAATAAGTTGACAATTACTGTCCATTATTTTTAAGAACGAACAGTATCTGTCCATTCTTAAAAATAATGGACAGCAATTGTCAACGTATTGGACACCTACAGGTAACCTTTCCACTACAAGTGGACTTTCTTCTATATAAAAGCCTAAAAAAGACAAAGGATTGCGTAACAACAATGTGTTAATTCCAGTTCAACTTCGATATCTGGAACCTCCATATCTCGAATACCATGGATATGTCGAAGTGACTCGGAAGTCCTGGGACAGCTACATTTTCTTTCTGTATTTTAACCTCAATATCTCAAACCCTTGAATATCTCGAAGGTTTTTATCTTCTACATCAAGTTCGAGATAATGGAGTTTGACTGCAATTGTTACACTAATTTTGAATACGAATACAACACCGTTTCACACTTCTCTGTGTTCTTGGGTATTTGTTTTGTGTTAACATTGCTTTGTATGTAGGATGCTGCTCATCGTGTTGTGTTAGCATTGCTTTATATTCAGGACACTGCTCATCGTGTTAACATTGCTTTGTATTCAGGATGCTGTTCATCGTGTTATATTAACATTGTATTGTATTCAGGACGCTGTTCATTTCCACAAAACACTGAAGGAAGCCTGCGACAAACATGACCAAAAATATTATCCAAAGTTCAAGAAGTGGTGTGATGACTATTTCTATCTCCCACACAGAGGTAAGGCTTCCCGCCTTCTGTGTCTCGGGGATTTCAGCTTTATATACTCCATTATGTAATGGGAATGTAATGATGAAAAATGTATTTGAATATTTAGATTTTATCTAGGTATGAAATTTTTATTGCTGATACATAGCTCTCTGTCCCACACGGGTTTATGTATTTACATATAATTCCAATGTTATTTATTACAATTGTTTTGATTGGACAAAAATAAAGCTGAACAAGAGTATACACATCAATAAATCCGAAAACACGATGTATTCATACACGCCTGAAAACAAATAACATAGTGCGGGGAAACTATTCAAATATTTGCAATTGTTAACAAAGTGAATGAATTGGGATTATAAGAATCAAACATTCTTTTTGAAGAATTTATGGATGAGTAAACTCCAGACATTTTACTCACAAACTTAACATAGAAGTGCTTTGCACTTTTATTCAGTTTGTGAGTAAAATGTCCGGAGTTTACACATCGATAAATTCTTCAAAAAGAAATGTTTATTCCTATAATGTTTTTAGCTCGAAATACATGTATATTCAAAAAGTGCATAATGCACAAGGTCACATCTGTCCTTTGGTGGATAAAATGCTGTACATGCATGATGTAAGCAGAATTTTACACATCACAAAGCGTGAAAGTTTTACACAACAAGAGCTTAGTTTATTTTTATTGTAGGTTTTAAAATAGAGATTAATTTGTTTGTGTTGTAAGTTTCACACCACGAGAGTTTGATTTCTCTGTGTTGTAGGCGAGACTCGGGGTATAGGAGGAATTTTCTTTGATGATTTAGATGCAGAACCACAGAGTGCCATGTTTGAGTTTGTACAAGTATGTATTCATAGTAATTATGACGCATGTCTCAAAAACAATTGATAATGTGTATTTTGATCATGAGATCTAAGGATTTGGAAATGGATGGGATTAACAATCTACATTTTGTCTAATTGAGAATATGGATGAAAACAGAGAAAATTGCTATGAATTAACATTTAAGGATATGTACAATAATTCTTTGAAATTTAAAACTTTATTAGAATTTACTTTATTTAGTTTTAAAAAATGCAGTTTTAGTAGAAAATGATCGGTGGAAAAAAAATTGAACCGCGGCGAGATTCAAACTCGCAATCTACAGTTTGGCAGTCACACAGTAACCTTCTGAGCTAATCTGCGAGGCAGTGAAGTTTAAAAGTACAAGAAGTTTACTCCTTCATTAATGGTTCGAAAGGAAATTGGCCATTATGATGATGTGTTATTTGTAACTTTCTTGAAATGGAAATGTGGATGTCTACTAGATAGAGTTGTCTTTCTTGTTACAGAGCTGTGCTGATGCTGTGTTGCCTTCTTACATTCCAATTGTACAGAAACACAAAAATGATGGATACTCACATCCTGAGAGGTAGGGTCACCAGCTGACAGTGAACGTGAAACATAATGTGCAAAAACTAAAACTGATTATGTGGAGAAAAATGTAATGAGTTATTTCCCTTGAAAGAAAGTTAAGAATAGTAAAGGTGCATGTATACAGACATATTAAATTTCTATGGTGAGAGGTCATTTGTTTACTTCATCTGATAGTGGTTAAGCAGATGTACATATTGTGAATACAGAAGTGGTTAATTCTGGTATTTATTTGATTTTATAACTTTTGCAGGAAGTGGCAGCTCTTGAGGAGAGGGAGATATGTGGAATTTAACCTGATCTATGACAGGGGAACAAAGTTTGGTTTGCAGACCCCAGGAGCCAGATACGAGAGCATTCTGATGTCATTACCAAACACCGCAGTAAGTGTGATGAATGTAAAGAATTTCATCAAATATTACCAATTACAACAGTAAGTGTGATGTCATTACTAAACACCACAGTAAGTGTGATGTCATTACTGAACACTGCAGTAAGTGTGATGTCATTAACAAACACTACAGTAATTGTGATGTCATTACTGAACACTGCAGTAAGTGTGATGTCATTACTGAACACTGCAGTAAGTGTGATGTCATTACTGAAAACTGCAGTAAGTGTGATGTCATTACTGAACACTGCAGTAAGTGTGATGTCATTACTGAACACTGCAGTAAGTGTGATGTCATTAACAAACACCACAGTAATTGTGATGTCATTACTGAACACTGCAGTAAGTGTGATGTCATTACTAAACACCACAGTAATTGTGATGTCATTAACAAACACCACAGTAATTGTGATGTCATTACTGAACACTGCAGTAAGTGTGATGACCAAAAAGGATTTATCCAGAAGGTATCAGTGACATCTTTTGAACTTTGACATAATTTCTGAATAGTTAAGTTAGGATTGAATTCTTCGTCTTCAGAGAACGAGTAATTAACAACTGCAGAGTGTTCCCTCCATCTCTCCGGCCATCAATACTAATGCAATATCTGTAGTACTTTATACCGGCCATCAATACTAATGCAATATCTGTAGTACTTTATACCGACCATCAATACTAATGCAATATCTGTAGTACTTTATACCGGCCATCAATACTAATTCAATATCTGTAGTACTTTATACCGGCCATCAATACTAATGCAATATCTGTAGTACTTTATACCGACCATCAATACTAATGCAATATCTGTAGTACTTTATACCGGCCATCAATACTAATTCAATATCGGTAGTACTTTATACCGGCCATCAATACTAATTCGATATCTGTAGTACTTTATACCGACCATCAATACTAATGCAATATCGGTAGCACCTTATACCGGCCATCAATACTAATTCAATATCGGTAGTACTTTATACCGGCCATCAATACTAATTCGATATCTGTAGTACTTTATACTGACCATCAATACTAATGCAATATCTGTAGTACTTTATACCGGCCATCAATACTAATGCAATATCTGTAGTACTTTATACCGACCATCAATACTAATGAAATATTTGTAGTACTTTATACCGGCCATCAATACTAATGCAATATCTGTAGTACTTTATACCGGCCATCAATACTAATGCGATATCTGTTAGTACTTTTTACCAGCCATCAATACTCATGCGATATCTATTGTACTTTTTACCAGCCATCAATACTAATGCGATATCTGTAGTACTTTTTAAATTACAGACTTCATACTCGTTACTTAGGTTGACATTTGTTGTCAAAATGAAAGACGCCAAGATATTTTGAGGTCAGATAGTGAAGGTCATTGTGAGATGCTAAGTATGGGATTATGCAACTGACAGGCTTTTGTTTAGTGCTCAAGTGAACAAGGTGAAAAATGTCAAGGTCAAAAAGTAAAATTGACAAAGGGAAACTAGAAAATTGTTCAATCTGCTGAAGTATCTGGTGCAAGATAGGTTAAAAAAAACAACCTACAGATTTTGGGCCATGAGGTCAAAGGTCAAGGTAGCACTACATGACTTCGTAGATTTAAACAAAATAAATGGCAGATCAGCATCCAACTATACAAAAAATTACAGTTTTATTTTCTATCAAAAGTGTTATTATGAATATCTGAAAAGTGTAAATTCACTGGAGCTAAGCCTGTTTTGGGTCTGAACTTTATGAAACCATAAATATAGATTCTATGTTTATGGTATCATAAAGTTCGGGCCCAAAACGGGCTTGGCCCTTGTGTGTCAATCCTTGAATTTTGATATTAAAATACATACTGTATGTACAATTACATGTAAGCCTATATACAAATGTGATTTGATTATGTTTCTTACAGAACTGGGAATATAGAAATGAGCCTGCTCCAGGTTCAGCAGAGGAGGAAATTGTCAAAGTGCTCAAAAATCCCAGAGAGTGGGTGCGAGAGAAGTAATCTTAGGGGACATATGCCCCCGCCTTTGTGTGTTACGAAATGTAACATGGTGCTATGAATAATTAATATTGATAAGTTTATTTTTTATAAGATGTTGTTATGGAGTTTGATTTTTTTATAATTTATAAGTTATCAGATTGTTGATTATGAAAGTATATTTTATATTTGAAATTACGTTCTGTAGAACTGGGTGTTTTGTTTTTTTTACTGTTATCAGGAATCAAAGCACTGCCATATGTAAATCAAGTTGATCATACTAGTGAATGCATTATTTGTTTGGCTATAGAATTCTACTAAACCATCAGGGGCAAACAGCATTATGGTTCAAGAAAGATCAGAATGTATACATAGGCAAACCTGCTTATAGAAATGTCCACCTGTCTCAAGCCCATAAGACAAATGACACATCGGCATAATTTTTTTTTTCAGATTTAGTACTTCATGATGGTATTATGAGCATACACAGATGACCTTTTGTGATTTGTTTTGTGTCTTTCATTGCATGTTGACATTGGAATATTTTTCAACTTTTTCTCAGATACTACCATTTTGTTTGAAATGATGCTTCCATTTGTTTTTATACCCTTATATTACAAACACCTTAATCAACCATACCTCAATTATTCTTTCATTATTATTTCTTGCAAGAAATTGCCATGACATAGATGGAATTTTATTTTTAAGAACGGGTTACAATCTGATTTACATTTAAAATAATAACAATGACGTTAAGGGTGGCTCTTGGAGCATGTTGCTCCTTCAGTGCATCAATGGGCATTCCTTCCTATACCCCGCCTACTGTAGACATGAAACACATATTTTACTGGCGGTGTATTTGATGACTGTAAGAGATAGAGGTTAATGTCAATGTTTTTTATGGTTGTAAATTTGGTGATTGAAGGAAGGAGATCAAAAGTTCAATGTCTGACAAATCACTAAATTCACATTGTTTTCACCAAGACCCCCCCCCCCCTCTCCCCACCCCCACCCCCTTTTAAAACTAAATATAATGAATGTTGAAACAAATCGATTACAAGTAAAACATACAAATATAAATGACGTTTTCTATACCTCTTCACAAATGAAAGTTTACATTGAAACTATTAAATGTTCATTAAAATGTATCAATATTATGTGGTTTTTAACAGTTACATGTGTACATGTCTTTTTTAATTTTTCACCAAAGTGTAATCGATGCCGGTCGGGTGACAGAAACTTAGGGGAGTTTTTACCCCTCCTCCTAACTCTTTGAATTTAGATTTTTATCCGACATCAATCATTTGATATCACCCCTAAACGATGTCTACTGTATACCAGTAAATATAAAGGAGTTTAATTTTCTTGATTTGTCTTTCTGCGAATTGGATAATTATAATCAATGCTAAAATATGTCACAATTAGCATCCGCTGTACAATATTTCCATGTTACATAGTCCTAAGACATCTACATTGTACCGTGTAGTTACAAATGTACTTATAAATTTTCTTTCATAACATGTACGTGTGTCAAATTAAATCATTCAACTCTTTGTTTTTCACTCCCGGCAGTGGTACATGGAAAGGTGTGTTACATGTTAATGAGAGACACCTGTGTTTAAGTACTAATAAGACGCACCTGTATAATATACAAACGTACTAATGAGAGACATCTAAATACAAGTATTTTCTGTGTAGCCTCTTTGTACTAGTAATTTATATTCCGTCTTTCCTATCTGAGGTATCCATATATCTTACTGCAATAAATCCGTGTTTTGAAGTGCCATTAAGGAGTTGTAAGTAATTGAATATGTTCAATAAGTGATTCATGTTTAGTAGTTTCGCCAGCTGGTCAAACTGGCCAAAGTAACATGTGGTCATCTCGTTTGTCTGATCTCATATCACCCTCTCGTCCCCAGTATGCATGCACATGTATGAAATTTATTCAACAGTGTTGGACAAATTTAAAGTCCTTTGGTTCTACGTATTCATTTGAAGGTCATATGATGCCCAAGATTTTGACCACATCGAATGAGGTAGGAGTGATTTTCTATAATTTGATCAAACAACAATATAAATTGGTCATTTAAAATACAGAAAATGCTAATAAAAGACATGTTTGAAGGATTTCAATTTTTGGTTAATGTTTTTCCATTGAATTTTAAAGTAAAGATTTGTTAATAATGCAAAAAATGTGGTTTCAGAGAACATTTTTGTGGTAAATATTAAAACACTCCCAGATAGTTTTTTTTTGGGGGGGGGGGGGGTATCCTGTGTAAACAGTAAATACAACATTAGATATAATTAACTGTCACCTCCTATTCTTTAATTTCATATTCTCGTGACATGTCATAATTTGGATCAGTCCAATAAAAAAGAAATGATGTTGAGACTCTGACCTTTGGTACGGAGAGGGTTACAACAGGTGGAGCACGTTGCTCCGGTCTACCTGACATTTCATTGGAACAAAAGATTATTTAAATCACATTAATTAGAATACTGACATTACATGTTTCTGAGTCGTTTGATAAGTCTGTTTAATGACTTGATGTGTGTGAATATTTGCCTGATTCAGGTACTAATCTGATAGCTGCATTGTGTATACCAGTTCGTGTATTAGAAATTGGATGACTGTTTGTAATCTGATAGATGTCAATAAATGTTGGATTGAGCAGTGGAGGTTTCATTTTTTGTTACGTTAGAATTAACGACTGGAGGTTATGCAGATTGTGTATGGAGAAAGACATAATTTAGCCCCCTATATTTTTAAAAGAAAAAAGTTGACTTTATTTAAGCACGTCAGTCATATTTATGCAATTATAGAGAAATGCTGGCTGTCGTCTGCTTCCTGTCGTCTGCTATGAAGTTAATATACGATAGACGTTTCCTGGAATAAAATTTTTTTGACCAAATGTAAACAATTTCGTACCTCTTTCCTTTTCCACACAGAATAAATCTTTAAAATTTACGTCAATGATAGGAATATTCAACGTGTTTCAATGTTCTTCTCGGACTTGTGATAAAAAAAAAAAAAAAAAAAAAATTAGCGCAATACCAGTAACGTTTTCAATCAGAAAACGACGGCAGACATATATTATAAGGGGGGATTTCTGGATGTTATATTATTATTATTATTTTTTTTAATGGTACAAATTTTGTCTTCAATGTCATATTAATTTTTCACGTTTTTAGAGACTAAATTACGCCCTTGTCATGTCTGCTTCCTTCTTGATGAATTGTGCACCGGTCGCATTAGCCGATAGAGGTTAGAGTGCTCTCTTCGCAACCGGAAATTCCTGATTCGACTCTCTAATCCAACTCGGCATTTAAACCGAAGACATATTTTAAACATAATCTTGAACGCTTTATTTGCGGTGACTTAGTGATAGAAGGTTCGCTTCGTAACAAGTACGTCGTGAGTTCGAGCCCCGCTTACGCCATGGCTGCGTCAAACCTAAGACGTAAACATACGGTAGGCAGTGATTGCTCCTTCGCTGAAACGCTCGGCATCTAGAAGTGAGAATCACGGGTCTTTCGGATATGATCCTAAAAGCGGAGGTCCCGTGTCGCGACAGGCATTGGCACGTTAAAGAACCCTCACTGCAACGACACTGAGCGCTAAGCAGAGGTCTAAATTTGTGGTACTTCACATACAACTCGTGACGTCTCATTATGAGTGAAAAAATCTCGGCGGAACGTAAAAACAACCAACCAACCATCGTTTTATTCGCTAAGCCCTGAACATTAAAAGTAAAAGCCATGGATCTTTCGAATATAATCTTATTAAACTATATCCAGAGTCATGGTCGGCGTTGGCACGATAAAGAACTCTTTTTGGTCCGGCTGTATACCATGCCCAATCAAATTTTGTGGCTCTTCACCCAAGGCTTGTGACGTCTACACTTAACACAAGGCTTGTAACGTCTACACATCAATCGTAACTACTCGGCTATTTCCGTAACCGCAAAAGGACGAGCGCGTGATCCGATTGGTCTACATATAACACAAGGCTTGTGACGTCTACACTTAACACAAGGCTTGTGACGTCTACACATTTAACACAAGGCTTGTGACGTCTACACATAACACAAGACTTGTGACGTCTACACATAACACATGGCTTGTGACGTCTACACATAACACACGGCTTGTGACGTCTACACATAACACAAGACTTGTGACGTCTACACATAACACAAGGTTTGTGACGTGTACACATAACACACGGCTTGTGACGTGTACACATAACACAAGGCTTGTGACGTCTACATTATAAGTGGAAAAAAATTTCGAAAGGAACGTAAAACAACATAAAAGAGACAAATTGAAATAAATTGTAAAATCAAGAAAAACCGCAAAGTGCATGTCATTTACGAGAGACAGGAAATGCTTATTTTTAATTTGTTAAAACGTTGTTTTATTTTACATACGGTAGTCAATCTAGGATAACGTATACACGAACTGCTTACGAAGCCCTAAACAAATACAACGGGGTGATTTCATTAACTTTGTCATTGTACAGGATTCTGGAATATTATCAGTTGTGTGTGCGGTAAAATCATCTTTCTCCGGTTAAAATGACTGGAACACATAAAGAACATCAATCACATCAATGTTCTTCTGTCACGCCACTGCAGACATGGCAGACGACAAGCCTTCTAAATTTCCTGGTCACACTATAATCTGCCAGACGTTACATATTCATAAAATGTCATCAAGTTCAGTTTTCACTCTGAATTGGTTTTTAGTTCATAAATGACTAGATTAATATTCCATCCCCTATCACTTGTCATTTTCCCATTCTGCAGACAAAGCATTTACTCCTCACTGTATACACTGCATGACCTTGCTACGGTTAAGTTTTTTCCTAACACGTATCCTGTTCTGGCATATATACAAAGACGCATGGCACATTGATTTATTTATAGAGCTTGATTTTCTTCACTTTGTTGGCCACGGGTTCTGTGACGTACAACATGTCCTCGCTATCCGTGCACAAACTCCCAGGTCGTTGTAACTTACAACTGTCTATGTACATAAGGAACTGACCATCACTGTCAATAACGTGCAGCACATCATTGTATTCGTCTGCAACAATGACGTGCTGTCTGCTGGTGGTTGTTACTCCAGTGCAGCCGAAATTTTTAAACCTTTTCGATTGGAGATTCCCCGTGTAATTGAACCTAAAAATGCCATATTTGTCGACCACCACAATGCGTCGGGCTCCCAAGTCCGACACAACCACATCAAGGTTTTTGTTTTCGTCAATGAAGTCTGCCCTGCAATAAAGCTTCTCGCCTTTGACATCGAATTGAATCTCTTGTTTGATTGTTGGTCCTGAGTAACGAACAACCTTACTCATTGCAAGATTATCGGATTCCATGCTGACCAAAATGTCATTGGCCGAGGTGCTGCATATGGCCATCGGGTACCATTTCTCTAGTTGGATGACCCGTTCTATCTCGCCGTTGCTCTTCACCAAATTGATGCATTTTGCATTATGATCGCTGTACAACAGCTGTGCGTCTCTGGTTAGCGCCAGATCAAATGGAGGATTCCCAGATTCAGAGTCGGCTTTTTCCACGAAAGTTCCCATTGAGTTCATTTGTTTTATTACTTTAGTATTTCCACAGACAAAAATCTGATTCGTGCTCATCGCACAGGAAATCTTGTAAGTGTAGGTATATCCGGCTTCATACACATCTGTTACTTTGGGTATATCTGAAAACTGGCTTGTTTCTTCGTCACTATGACCTTTGCTTGTCTCTGAGCAACTTTCTGAAGAAGTGCTTATAGTTTTTGCTTCTACCGGACTTTTTGATTCCTTAGAATCGCCATCTTCAGTTTTAGTCTTTGTAGTTGATTCTAAAGTACTGATAAACTCTGTTCTGGGGTTAGAACTCGATTTTGGGGGGCTATTTGATTCTGTAGAACTGCTAAGTTCTGTTACAGGTTTGGGACCGGAGTCCATCGAACCTTTAGATCCTGTAATACTTCTGACATCTGTTGTAATTTGCAGGCTAGGTT
This sequence comes from Ostrea edulis, assembly GCF_947568905.1. NCBI lineage: Eukaryota > Metazoa > Mollusca > Bivalvia > Ostreida > Ostreidae > Ostrea > Ostrea edulis. The sequence continues at coordinate 2,004,328 of NC_079166.1, forward strand.
TCACTGGGCTGGTGAGTTCCGATGTAATGTTTGAACTTGATCTCGCCTCGTTTTTTCTGTCTTTAATGACACTTGAGCTTGCCTTCGTCAAATCATTTAACTCTCCCGGGGTGTTGGAGCCGGATTTTGTATCACTTGCTTTGTTGAGCTCTGCTGTGGCTTTCGAACTGAACATTAAAGGAACATTTAGCATCGTAGTAACTTTCGAGTATTCCCCAGGGCTGCCCAATGCCGTGATGACTTTGGGTTTAGTATCAGGGCTGCCTAACTCCGTGTTGACTTTGGGTTTAGTATCAGGACTGCCTAACTCCGTACTGACTTTGGGTTTAGTATCAGGGCTGCCTAACTCCGTACTGACTTTGGGTTTAATATCAGGACTGCCTAACTCGGTGGTGACTTTGGGTTTAGTATCAGGACTGCCTAACTCCGTACTGACTTTGGGTTTAGTATCAGGGCTGCCTAACTCCGTACTGACTTTGGGTTTAATATCAGGACTGCCTAACTCGGTGGTGACTTTGGGTTTAGTATCAAGGCTGCCTAACTCTGTGGTGACTTTGGGTTTAGTATCAGGACTGCCTAACTCCGTACTGCCTTTAGGTTTAGTTTCTGTTTCAGTGTTAGGCTGTTTTGATGGTTTTAACTTGGATTGAATAGGAATATCGATATCTATTTGCAGACTTCTTTGGATAGAAACCGTAGTTTCCGACTTCACTTTTGAGCTTGATTCAACATCTAAATTCCCGTTGATCTGTGTTGGGGTTTCTTTGCTGGGGGTCACGTGACTGCTAAGCTGTTTTGAGGCCTTTGGAATGCATTCCTCGATACCATTCAGGTTTGTGGCAGACTTTGGTTTTGATTCCGCTGGGTATTTTACCCTAGATACAGCGTTTGAACTTGTACCTGCTGGGCTAGCGTTACTAGGAATTTTTGAACAAAATTCCTTAGGAATAGCTAGTTTTCTGGTGACCTTTGGGCTCATTTCCAGCGCTACTTTATTGAGCTCTTTTGCCGTCTGTGAAATAGAATCCATCAGGTCATTCAGCTCAGACATTCTATCTGCTTTTGATTTCAATGGACCGCTACTCTCTTTGTTGGCTTTGGGATTTATTACGTCAGAACCAGTGCTGGGAGATGCAGATTCCGGATCAGAAACACCGTTTACTTTAGCTTTTATTTCCGTTTTAACAGAGGGAGATGGAGATCCAATCATTTGGTACAAGCGGTCCTCGGTGAGATGATGTGGCTGGAACCCAGTAACGGAAACCTCGTACCGGGACGGCATCTCTCTGAATTGCGCGTTCCTTGATTGGTACTTGGCTAACTTTTTGTTATTTTCTGTTGCTAGAAATCCGCGGTACTCTTTAATTGTGGCTTTTATTTCGGATCCTGACGTTTTCCATTTGGATTTTAGAGATTGGACAAACTCTATGTCGTCCTTTTCCATCTTTCCCGTTTCGGACAGATATCTGTTGATGACGAGGTCAACCACTTTATGCAGTTCATCTCCCAAATCCAATATGACGTGTTTCCTTTCTTTGTGTTTTTGGATAACTGTCGACAGCAAGGCTTCAACTTCACCTAAATTAGAATCATAAAGGGGACCAATGTTTTCTTCCAAATCCACTAGATCTCTCCGTATTTTATCTTTCTTCGAGCCACTAAGTGAATCGCATATATCGGAGAGAATTTCTAGGTGGGAGTCTTGGAATTTACTCGACAAAATACATTTCATACATATTGGTGCGTCACTTTGGTGGCTGCATTTTCTCGCTGTTTGTGTGTCTTCCAGTTCTTCACAAGGAAGATTCTCAATATCAGATTTCTGCAGATTTTCCATCTGGAAACGTCAATGCTGAGAATATGTTCCAGAATCCCCGATTTATCGTAACTAATATAGAAATATAGAAAACATTTCATTGCTTGTAAAACATATATAATTGGTTTTATTTATATTTATTTATTTTTAAATTTCAGATTAATTTTCAAAGAAGACAGAAGTAAAGAAAACCTCACCTTTAACATTGGCGCAAAACAATCCGTGTCATTTTGAACCTGTCGTGTTATGCAGTGTTAGGAAAAATTAAAAATAAAACGCCTGGCTCAGTGATATAAAGTAAAACGTCAGAACGTGACGCTAATCACGTGGTCCATCTGTGTAAATATAGCCCTCTTCTTACCGCGGAAGTCATTAAGACCTCGTTTTTTATATATTCGTTTTACACAATTATTGTTATATTTGATCTATCTTTAGACAAATTGTTAATAACTGTTATTTCCTCCATTTAAAAAAAATTTCTGAGTTCAGTCTAATATGAATTTCATTTGCAGAGAAATTCCAATGTTTGTGAGTTTCATATCTTACTCCTTTTTCCGTTTCTTTATTTCATAAGAGCGGAAAATTCTACATGGAATTAAAGTAACTGTAAACCTATCATGCCCAATAAAGTAATGATTTCATTTTCTCTATACGACATTGAATATTAAATTTCTCCCATGCTTGTCTTGTCTGCATTAAAATGCGCATTAACAATCAGGCACGCGCAAAAAGGTGACCTTTGTTGATTAATCTGGTTAACAAAACTGATTCTCACGAAAAAGGAAAGACAATTACATTTTTAAAGTTTATTTTAAAGAAAAATGGATCCTTTGTATCCTTCCGAGAAAGAATTTAACAATTCGTAATAAGCTTAAAGGATAGAACTTAAAAGTAAATATTTAACTTAAAAGAAATTTAGATACCAACATAAGAATTTGTGATTGTGCTTCAAAACAATAAATAAAAAATCCCGTAATAAGTTGGCAGTAATTTAGGCAAAAAAAGTATACTTGACTGTTTCTGAAACTTAACCATCTGATACTTTGGTAGAAATTATCTTTAAAATATGGGATTCTCAGAAGACTTTGACCTTACATTGCTGCCTCATTTATATTAATATTTCGAGAAAAAGGTAATTAATGCAAGTCAAGTACTTCGTGTTTATCCAAAACTGACAGTAGGTCAAATTCAGCACTGAATCACACGGCAGAGAGACGCACTGCAGCCCTAGAACAGCTCAGAGTTGGGGAGGTTTGGAGCTCAGCAGAATTTACTTATATCTACAAACCTCAGATTGTATTATCTATATACATTATCATGTTCAAACTATTTTCTTTTTAATGATACGCTGAAGTGCACAATATGAATGAGAGAGAGACAGAGAGAGAGCGAGAGAGAGAGAGAGAGAGAGAGAGAGATACTCGCACTGGAAGTTTAAAATTGTTATGAAATCATAAATGTATTTCCTGTTGTCATGACGACGAAAATGCGGTTATAGCCATCTTTGACCATAAATACTAAATGTAGTACATCTACATGTATGAATCTACCCCCCCCCCCTCCTTACTTCTAAAACTTCGTATATAAAATGGTAATTTTATTCTATTTTTAGTTGTTTACATATATTTGTTTTGTTTTGTGTAATGATAATGAATAGAGATATACAGTATTCATGTTGAGTTTGTCGAAGACAGGATGATCAGGTCATTTTCAAATATATAAATATATACAGGTAGATGTGGGGTTGATGAAGTAAATAGGAATAAAAAACAAATTATATCGTGATATGTGGCATATTGTCGAAAAAATGCGTCGTGTAAATTGATATAGTTTTTAATTTGGTATGTAGTCTCTCTTAGACTACTCCGTACATGTAGCAGGAAAAATGTCCATTTTCAATTTTCATAATAATATTCATCACATTACATGACAGGTCGTAAAGACAAGGAATTAAAACCTTTCTCTCTGTAATAGATAACATTTTTATATGTGTGACGAATCAACAGGAAAACATACGAAGGTAGGAGAAACCTTGTCTGGAATTTAAAAACGTTTGTGGTACTTTCCAAACTATTTTTTTTTCGTTTTATCTACGGGTTGTTAATGAAGTGTACCGCAGTAACTTCGACATTAACGATGAAGAGCAAATCACGTGACTCAAATGCGTAATCATTGGAGTGAACTATCAGAATTTTTAAAAAAAAAATTATTAAAAATTTCCATGTCTTCGCTCGCTATAAATTAAAAAAATCAAAGCACTGATAGTACTGCTAGACGGTGGCGTGGGCTGGGAAAAGCTTAGCTAAGGTGACCTTAAAACAGGACCGAGATTGTAACTGCCTGATTGAGCAATCATTAATGTTAATTCATTTTGTAATGATAATTCAGTAATGGTAAAACAAGATAATCGAGTTCATTGATAGTTAATTCAATCCAAAAGAAGACACATGTACGTATAGGTTAAAAATGCAATTCCAAAATAAATGAACCATTTATTTTCTCATAACAGAAAAAACCCGCATACCTATGCACTGTTGACTCTTGAGCTTACAGGAAATATGTTTCAGAACTTTGAGAATGATCACCTTGTCAAATGGAGAGTGTTCATTGGGACAAATGCTGTCGGACGTGTTTCATACCGAATGTTAGGCCGTTCTTGGCACACTGATATTGACTTTGGATTACTCCGTTTACCCGATAAAAGATATAGGGATCACGGTGGGTGTGACCGGTCGAAAGCGGATGATTACTCTTAAGCATACTCATCCTAAGTAACTGGTCCCACCTCTGGTATATCCAGGGATCAGTGTCTGCCCAACTCTCTATTTTGTATTGATTATAGGAGTTACAAGATTGGCCACTGTTCGTTATCTTCACTTTTTTATTTGTCAATTTTCATCTCTTCAACAAATGTACAACAAATTTCCAGTTGTTCACACTGAGCTTTATTCATATAAACTTTATAGTACATTCGATCACATTACATTGATATCAAAACATTAACGTATTGGAATGATAAACAGTAGTCATTTCCATCAGATAAAGGCGGTTGTGTTTACATCTAAAGATACCATCCAATCTTGAAGGACAAACCTTCATTGTCAAATTCACCACTTGTAAAGTAGTCCTCGTGGTTTTCGTCTTTTCGTTTCGTTACAAATTGACTCCATTCAAACTCCTCCTTCCATAGGGATTTGAAATCTTTCGACTTCATGATAACGTGATCTGTGATCGTGGTCAGCAAGCATTTCTCGTTTTTTACTTCAGAGACAAGTCTATTCACGAGTCTAGGATAAACCCATGGATGTACTTTGACAAGAAATGGGGAAGGTTCGCTATCTGTATTACGTCTTATGCGAGAGAGAAGAAGACTCAAGCAAGAATTGACCACAAAAAATTCTTGGAAATATTCATCGTTTGCGCAAACAGAGAGCATGGTGTCCATTATTATATTGTTTTGAAGTGCAAAACAGTCTCCACGTAGACTATACACATAGTTTTTCATATCGCATTCTAATCGAGTTTCAATTTCTTTAACTGAGCGTGGTGTGGCGTTAAAGAATCTACAAATGTTCTCATAAACAGTAACTTTCTCCACAAAATAATTCAGAAAGACAATTCCTCCATTTAATACAATGAACACTAAAATGCAAAAAATATCTTTATATCTGGAATCAGCAGAATATCGCATATCTTGAAGCAACTTTTGATATGTGTTAATGAAACCATCATTTAATATGCTGCTTCTTCTTTCGAATAATTTCTTATCGAGAGCAATCATGTGACATATTGTATGGAAACCTATTCCCTCCTTTTTAGCAACACGGACCAACTCTGCAGCTAAAAGATTCATGTATTCGTCACTCACTGTCCAATCGCAATGCGTATTTGATGTCTGAGGCACTGAGGTAGAACATTTTTCACTTCTGGTTATGTTGAAACCATGATTGAGTAAGTGATTGCGTAATAACGCGACGGATTGATTTTCGGATATTCCCATTCGAACACTCGTACTGGCGGGAAAGAGTGAGCATTTGACAGGGGAAGTTCTGAGATGTTCTAAATATTTCTCCCACGTCCCATCATTTACAGTAAGTAGAACAAACATAGTCTTTTTTGAAACGCAGTTTTCGTAAAGTCTATTGAACACCGCAACTGCTTTTTGACAGTGATTAACCTGAAAATTAAGTTCTTCTAGAACATCCGAGAGATATAATATGGTGATGTAGGAGTCTTGCAAGTCATCCTGAATATCATTGATGGTAAAATTAAATCTACATTTGCATATTTTGCCGTTCACTACAGTTTTATCCAACTTCTTCAGAATCGCTAAAGCGATGGCAGATTTTCCACTTCCTTTTGGACCAACAATGGCGACCGAACTAAATTTCAGCAGGTACTCGTATGATGTTCGGTATTGTTCTGTTTCGTGGAAAGTGTTATCATTGTCTAGTAACTGCCTCAAATCTAAAACGGAAAACACCTTTTTATTTTGTGGTTTTGATGCAAGGTGAAGATAACGAACAGTGATCAATCTCATAACTCCTACAAGCAATACAAATTAGATAGTTGGGCAAACACGGACCCCTGGACACACCAGAGGTGGGATCAGGTGCCTAGGAGGAGTAAGCATCCCCTGTTGACCGGTCACACCCGCCTTGAGCCCCATATCCTGATCAGGTAAACGGAGTTATCCGCAGTCAAAATCAGTGTGCCAAGAACGGCTTAACAATCGGTATGAAACACGTCAGACAGCATTTGACCCAATGCGAGGTTGTATTGACGAACTAGATCGTTATAACGACCATAGAATTTGCGAAATGCTGACTTCAATCGAGACTGTTGAAATCCCTGTACCATCAACTTGTTTGTCAGTAGCTTACCTCGATTTAAAAACTGACTATACCCAGAACAAGCTCTTGCATATCGAATCAGTTGAGATATATAAACACCATATGCAGATGATAATGGAATATTGCTACATAAATGTGGGAAGTTGACGATGGAGAAGCTGAAATCATCCCGTTATATATACAAATCAATAATAACTACTTCATCCCTTTAAGAAAGATCTGAATACTTATCAATAATAACTACTTCATCCCTTTAAGAAAGATCTGAATACTTATCAATAATAACTACTTCATCCCTTTAAGAAAGATCTGAAATACGAATTCAAAGGAATATCAACACGTAAAAAGAGATCATCTTTAACGCTCATGTAGCAGACACTTTCCAAATTCAGATTTTTGTCAGTAGGTAAAACAATTATATGAAGTATATTATGAGGTAAGCTACTGACAAACAAGTTGATGGTACAGGGATTTCAACAGTCTCGATTGAAGTCAGCATTTCGCAAATTCTATGGTCGTTATAACGATCTAGTTCGTCAATACAACCTCGCATTGGGTCGGGTGCTGTCTGGCGTGTTTCGTGCCGGTTGTTGGGCCGTTCTTGGCGCGCTGGTTTTGGCTGCGGATGGCTCCGTTTACCTGGTCGGGATATGGGGCTCACGGCCGGTGTGGCCGGTTGGCGGGGGATGCTTGCTCCTCCTGGGCACCTGATCCCACCTCTGGTGTGTCCAGGGGTCCGTGTTTGCCCAACTATCTATTTCGTATTGCTTATAGGAGTTATGAGATTGATCACTATTCGTTATCTTCACCTTGCATGAAAGAGTAATACACGAATGACTGCCAAGAATGACAAAAGATATGAAAGCGAATACTAAAGATATAATCAACAACACAAACACAAGGCAAATGCTTAGAGGGAATCCACCTCCTAGAAGACGAAACAGGAGCAGTACTACATGTACCCCAGGCGAAGGTCATAGGATATTGAGATGAAGGAAAACACAATTAAAAACGTAATTGTTGAACACAGATTTCGACAGAAATTCAGAGGATCTGCGAGAAGATGGATCACGTTAACGTTAAGATCTTGCTCGGGTTTTGCAAGCTTTGGAAGGGAACAACGACAGGTTCGTTGTTAGGACTCGTGGTTGTAGGAGAGATTTAGACAAGTGTAGGGGGAGATTTTTTTACCTTCAAGGTGTGTAAGATAAAATAAACACGAACTGACAGAGACTTTTCGTTCACTTGAGAGATATCGTTTGTAGGATTTTAATGAAGACTCGCAGCGGTGCCTTGACATCAACATATGTGTAATTTTTCGAGCCTCAAAACCAATCTTGCCCATGACCGTGATGACTGTTGCCAGGCAACAACGGGATATCATTATCATAAAGTAAATAGGCCTATAGCTCTGCCTCCATTTCTTCGCTCCCATTTATCCCATTTATCAAAGTTATCGTATGTATTCGCCAGGTTGCAGAAGTTGTCGTTTTAGACCTCATTGCAAACACTATTTAAAACAGTAAAACAACTGAACGGTATGTGTAAAGTTTCTGTTTTGTTAATTGATGAAATTCTTGTCTGTTTACAAAATAAAATCTGTATAAATATTCTGATGCGCGTTTATGTATTTTGTATCTGTTGTCATGTCATTGCAGTGGCGGATCCAGGATTTTCGAAAAAAGGGGGTGACACATAATTATGAAAGTAGCCATTTTGGGTACTAATCTGGAACTTTTCTCACACTATTTCTATTTTTGAAATTTGTGCTGAAAATCCGCCACTGCATTGCGTAACCAAAACGTCAGGTGAAAGTATCTCACTTTTGAAGCGGTGAGTGTATTCATACGCAAGAAAGCCTGATCAGCTGACTGACTTCATATCATCAAAAATTGAATGTCAATTCCATTAGTATTATCATTGACAAATGAAAAGATATGGGAATATGTTAATGGATACCATGAAATAAAATCATTCTGGGACAAAGGGTCCTCCTAACGCATTATTTCTTACTAAGAAAATTTTGAATATTTTAAACCAATGTCTTGATTGACTTACGTAGAGGCGTGTCCGGGAGGTGATCAAGCGTGTCCCCGTGCACAGACAAATCAATCGAACTCTCCAGAAACCCGGATGATAAAGTTCGAACTGTGGAAATATAAATCAAGAGGTCAATGGGCCACATCGCTCACTTGAGTCACCTTGGTCCATATTTAAAGATTTTCCCTATACATGTATATTCGCATGTAAAACTTTATCTCTACTGTGGCCCCAACCTACTCCAGGGGGTCATGATTTTTACAAACTTTAATCTGCATTATGCCACGAAGCTTTTATGTAAATGTAAACTTTTCTAGCCCAATGGTTCTTGAGAAGAAGTTTTAAAGATTTTCACTATATATTTACAAGTATATAAAACTTTGATCACCTATTGTGACCCCCTTCCCCCGGGGGACATGATTTTAACAACCTTAAATCTGCCCTTTGTCAGGAAGCTTTCGTGTAAACTGTTCTGGTCCAGTGATTCTTCAGAAGAAGATTTTTAATGATTTTCCCAATATATTTATATGTAAGATTTTGATCCCCTATTGTGGCCCCATCCTACCTTCGGGGCCATGATTTTAACAAATTTGAATCTGCATTATCTCAGGAAGATTTGTACTTTTCAGATCTAGTGATTCTTGAGAAGATTTCCAAAGATTTACCTTATATATTTGTATGTAAAACTTTGATCCCTATTGTGGCCCAACCCTACCCACCGGGGTCATGATTTTGATAAATTTAAATCTGCTCTATTCGGAAAGCTTTCATGTAACTTTCAGTTCCTCTAGATCAGTGGTTCTTGAGAAGATTTTTAAATGACTCCACCCTATTTTTACATTTTTATAATTATCCCCCCTTTCAAGGAGACATGGCCCTTCATTTGACTAAACTTGAAAGCCCTTCACCCAAGGATGCTATTTGCCAAGTTTGGTTGAAGTTGGTCCAGTGGTTCTGGAGAAGAAGTCGAAAATGTAAAAAGTTTACAGACGGACAGGCGACGGACATGTCATCAGGAACTTTCAGCTCAGATGAGCTAAAAGTACAGAGTTTACATTTATTTTTCAAGGTGAAGATAATGAACAATGATCAATTTCATAAATCCTATAAAGATACAAATCTAAAAGAAGCGCAATCACGGACCTCTGGACATACCATAGGTGGTACCAGGTGCCTATGAAGAGTATTACATATTGGATTACGAGAGTTAAACTATAGACATTTCTGCATATCAAATAAGTATTATACATAATACACAATTTCTTCAATGTGACTTAATTACATTAACATGAATAACTTGGAGTGGCAATCGATACAAGAAAAAGAAAAACACCTTCTATTCCAGAACTTTTCCTTGGATTGCCGGGTATTTCAATGGACGCTCCTGATGTCTCTGGAAAAAAGTGAAAATGGTTATTGTTAGATACGTTTTGTTTAGAGTTTTGGACCGAGGGGGCGATTGACTTTGAAATTAGAGTAAGTGTCTCGTTATGAAGTTTTTCCGGTCGTCAGAGGGCCTCGAAATACGCTTACTCTTTCATCGAACGCGACGAACCAAAGGGTTGTGGTCTCTGACACGAGACACAATTTTGCGTCTCACCCAACAGACCATAACAATTAGTACAGACCGCCGTGTTAAATAAATAACAAATACCTAATCATCAAAAATGTGTGTAAGGTCTGAAAAACATTGAAGTTAGACTTCATCAACGATTCATTCGAGAATTTTAAAAATTTATAATGACAAATTGCAAACCTTACCTTTTGCATTTTCTTGACGATCGGTTAAAATTTCTTTAATTTCGGCTATTTGACGTGATACAAACCGGACACCATTTTACGTCCCACCCAAGAGACCATATTAAATAGGTAATACAGATTGTGTTTAATAGATAACGAACACCTAGTCATCAAAACATTGTGTAAGGTCAGAGAACATTTAAGTTAAAATTCATCAACGATTTATTCGTGAATTTTAAAAATTGACTATGATGACAAAATTTCTTTTTTGCAAACCTTACCTTTTGCATTTTCCTGACGATCGGTTAAGATTTCTTTAATTTCGGCTATTTCACGTGATACAAACCGGGCCTCCTGTAACGCTCTCTGGTATTTTTCGCACAATCGCTTGTCCATAATACAATTTTGCAGAGATTGTAACCTTTGGGGAAAATCTATACCGGTAACGGCTTCCATCCTTTTACATACATCAAAAATGATGGACCAATATTTTCTGAACTCAGTCTCAGATATTGAGGCAGAATTGGTGTGGCCAAAAATTTCATTTCGGATTATTCGTATCCTTTCAATGTCATCACCAAGAGTTGTTTCCTGGTCGTTAGGAATACTGTGTATCCCCCAACCGTTTGTAGGCTTACATACTTTTGTACACATATTCCGTATCAATGTGTAACATAAAGTGATATCAAAATCTGAATATTTTGCATTTACAGCATTTTGGATCAGTCTCCATTGTTCCGCATTGAATCTGAAGGAATGTCCACATTTTTTGATTTCATTTACCAGATCTGCTGGAAGGACGTTTGCAGAAAGGATTAAACGAAGAATCTCAGACAGGTGATCTAAAGTAGTTATTCCGAGGAGGGAGAATCTCGTGTGATCATCGAATCCTGTTTCAGACGCCATTTTAGTAAAAGTCCTGGTACTGAAAATAAAGAAAAACTTCTTTATCTTCTCATTTTTCTTGACAACTACTCACCATAATTTCACAGCATTACGGAACGATAATGCATGAAAACAATTATGAAAGTGAATCGACATCAGCATTCGATCTGATTGGGTGTTGTTTTACGTTCCATTCGTGAATTGTACCCATATTCATAGTGTAGACACGTCACCAGATTTAGGTGAAGTGCAACAAATTTTGTATTATGCATGACAGAGGCAGTAAGGATGAGACGTTTTCATAGAAGGACAATTAGTTTTGATATCTACTTGGGAAGTTCAGGTAGCGCTCTTTCGTTATGGTGCCAAAGCCTACCGCGACACGGGACCTCTGTTTTTAAGGAACAACAAACAACCTCATATGGATGATATCTAAAAGACTCGCGATTGTGTCTTTCAATTCTAATTGTGGGAAGGAACGCGACTTATGTTATACGCCTTAAATTTGAATCGAACCAGGGACCGTACGCCTGACTACCGCGACTGACGGAGGTCTGAGTGACGAAATAAACAAAAAATAATTCCGATAACCATCCAAGTTTTTGATAAATATCATTGAATTATGTACTGTAATTCACCGTGTTGGGATACCGACGTAGAAGGTAATTCAACTCTTGACCACACAATCGGTATCTCCCTCTTCACAAGGTTTTAAGCTGGATATACTATATACAGGTATATACAGGTGTTAATTCTTATGTTGGATATACTATATGCAGGTATATACAGGTGTTAATTCTTATGAACATATAAATCCCAAGCAATAAAATCTACGACTTCAAATTCCGTCATGTAGATGTTAAGAGTTAAATGAAAATAACCATGTGTATTTTCCACCCACGCCCATCCAGTTGTTTCCTTTCATGAAGGTTCTATACAGGGACGTGTTTGTAGATGAAGATTGAACCCGACGTTTATAAGTATATAGGATGCTCTGTGCATCGGAAACACAGTCAGAAGTCCCGGCAACATCATGTGATCAGAGACGAGGAAGGAAATGGAGAGAGATATTACGTTTTGTGCACGAGATACATGTATAATTAATAGTAAACATATCAGATAACATTTTACTCAAGAGGGGGGCAATAAGTACATTCTATGGTAATGAAATCAAAAGTTATCAATAGTGTCATAGATTGTCGGTCAAGCAATACATGTACACTTACTATCAGCCTTGATAACAACTAAGCGAACTTATACACTGTTGTTATAGAAAGTACTTACAAAAGGTCAAAGTGCAGTTTATACGTGTGTACCGCAGTCTTATATGTATCTATAACGTTTTATCTTAAATAGTACACGTACTGTATACATTGATATGTGTTAAAAACAAGTCAATTTAAAGTTATAAGAGCGTTTTCTACATATAATTTTAAAATAAAAGTGTTGTAGATACAGGACTCTGTTTAGATTGTATCTTATGAACACTTCTTGTAAGACATCCCGTGAAATAATTCTGCCATGCTTGGTGACCAAATTGTAAATCACACCAGAAGTCTTTTAAGAAATGTAAAACAGAATGGGCACTAAAAAAGACCTTTAGAAGTTACGACGGCCCGGTCATCCGAGGTCTCCAATTTATCTGAAACTATTGAACTTTCATTAAAATAATGGTAATTAAAATAATGAGAGCACTTCTACTAGAACTAATATAACACGAGAAATGCGTAGTAAAGGGTGGCTGTATGAAGCTTACATCCATATAATTCTAAGTTGTATAGACGGACTGCATACACCTTTAGAAAGCAGGGTAGATAGAGTTACAGAAGAAATAGTAAAATAACAACAATAGCACGTAATAAAGGGTGGCTGTATGAAGTTTACCTCCATATATATCTATATATCTATCTATCTATTTATATTGTACAGACGGACTGCATACTTTACATAGCAGGGTAGATACAGTGATGTTAGAGGTAAGAGAAGGTTGCAGGGAATAATTTACCTCATTATTGATTGAAATCAAGAATCCCATCCATTTTGGAATCTCACGGAGAACTGTATGCTACCTACATAATCATTCCTTTAACTTTCTGACATCATAACAGATGATAGTACCTACATTTCGCACAACTTTTAACCAATGCAGTTTGTTATCTAAGTACTTGCTCGAGTCATGTTATTGAGCTATTTATATCAAACCGGAAATTTCAAGCTGTCTTCATTGATGAAAATATAAGCTCACAGGAGTCGGCAATAATAATGGGCATAAATATTATTTACATTATTTACAGGAATGCAACGCGATTTCGGCAAAATCTGCTCCGGTGCTATATTGCGTAAAAAAACACAGCAGTACCCGGTATAAATAACAGCAGTACCCGGTATAAATAACAGCAGTACCCGGTATAAATAACAGCAGTACCCGGTATAAAAACACAGCAGTACCCGGTATAAATAACAGCAGTACCCGGTATAAATAACAGCAGTACCCGGTATAAATAACAGCAGTCGATGTGTCCCACCTGATTTCTGGATTTGTCATCTTTTTAAATGACGTCAATTACACTAAAATTAAAAATAAACACACTTTCGAAAATATTAACTCTCCATAAGTTTTTGTGTGACGTCGCGAAGCTCAGTGGTAGTATTTATGCCCATTTCTCATATATTTCTACTTTATTGATAAGCTTCTGAATGGAAAACTGCTATCAATGACAATACTTTACTGCATTATAAAAGAATTCAGTTTACCAGATAATCAGAGAATATTGATGTCTGAACGATTACGTCATGTTTAATTTTAGTCGTGTGATTAAGCCTAGAAGAAAATCTGAAGACAAAAAAAAACACCCAAAAAACAATCGACGTTGTCAACATAAGCGTTTCCTAAAGTATAAACAAGACAGAGTGTGGATGAGGGAAATAGATCTTACCTTTACAGCTATCGTCTGCTCTGTAATCAGTAAGGCAGACTTGACTGTATCCGTGAGCACAAACGAAACAAACACAGCATTAAAAGAGGATAAGCACAGACAGTCTCCTCGTGTTCTCCGTCCCGGAAGGTATCTCCATGTGATGACATTAAATAATACGATCTACTTCAGAGGAATGTAAACCGGAATTTTGTAATGTTTTATACTTTTAGGAACACTAAATATTTCACTCAGACATGTATGGAGGCGTCACCATTGCCCGTGAAGGGCAGCAAAAAAGGACTATGCTCGGTGCATATGGTCTTTGAGCAGGGAGGGATCTTTCTCGTGCTACACCTGCTGTGACACGGGACATCGGTTTGGCGGTCTCATCTGAAGGACTACCCCATTCAGTCGCCTCTTGCGACAGGCGAGGGGTACTAAGGACCTATACGGGCTTAAACATGTAGGTAGGGGGTATACATCAAAGACAGACTAATGAAAAATCATACTTCACTCTTATCTCAATACTTGTATTTCATATTGGTGTAGTTAATAAATCATAACCCTGAATTGCATGTAATCCATACATTTCGCAAATTCTATGGTCTTTATAACGATTTAGTGTGCCAATACAACCTGTCATTAGGTCAAATGCTGTCTGACGTGTTTCATACCGATTGTTTTGCCGTTCTTGGCACACTGATTTTGACTGTGGATAACTCCGTTTACCTGATCAGGATATAGGGCTCGCGGCGGGTGTGACCGGTCGACAGGGGATGCTTACTCCTCCTAGGCACCTGATCCCTGGCAAACTAGATAGTTATAACGACCATAGAATTTGCGAAATGCTGACCTTAAAAGAGACTGTTGGAACACCTGAACAATTAACTTGTTTGTCAGTAGCCTGCTTCGATTTAAAAACTCTCCATAAGCAGAACAAACTCTTGCATATCGAATCAGTTGAGAGATATAAACACTATATGCAGGTGATAATGGAATATTGCTACATAAATATGGGACGATGTCTAACTCTGTCTAATCCTCCCACAGTTTTTAAAGTGAGAACCTTCTTATTTCACAGAGTATTTGTATATTTTTTTGGTTTCATTTTTCTTCATTTTTAAAGAAAATTACAGGTTGTTCAACGTAGTCAGTTTTGAGGAAATACTATACTAAATAAAAGAATTGATTTGTTATTTTAACTTCGCTCATAGTTTTGAAGCTAAGGCCTATGAAAATAACTTGAAGATGTGCACAGTACAAAGATTTTGATTGTCAACATTTTTTTTATTTTCTTTGATGTTTAAAATGTTTACATGTTGTTGAACTTCGCCTTTGGGGAACTATTTTACACACAGAACTCTTGGTTTCTCTGTCTACCTCCTGTCAGTTTTATGATGCAAAGAAAATATGTGACATCCTGATGATGGCTGATACTACCTGAGGAAAAGTTCTACAAATCATGGCTTAACAGAAACATCCGAAACTAGCTTTTCACGGGCGTATGTTGTACCATTTTCGGTACTCTTGTTTCATTAAGCGCGCGGCTCACTTGATATTGCCCTAAAATTAATTTTACACATGTAATATTTCTTCAAATATGGGGTATCTCTATTATGATAAATCTGACAGGAGCCAATAGCTCGGAACTTACCGCCTTAACCTATGTACAGCATGTAATGGCACTCGCTTTGTTGTTCCAACAGTATAATCAGTTCATGTTGTTCCAACAGTATAATCAATTCATGTTGTTCGAACAGTATAATCAATTCATGTTGTTCCAACAGTATAATCAGTTCATGTTCTTCCAACAGTATAATCAATTCATGTTGTTCCAACAGTATAATCAATTCATGTTGTTCCAACAGTATAATCAATTCATGTTGTTCCAACAGTATAATCAGTTCATGTTGTTCCAACAGTATAATCAATTCATGTTGTTCCAACAGTATAATCAATTCATGTTGTCATGTTGTTCCAACAGTATAATCAATTCATGTTGTTCCAACAGTATAATCAATTCATGTTGTTCCAACAGTATAATCAATTCATGTTGTCATGTTGTTCCAACAGTATAATCAATTCATGTTGTTCCAACAGTATAATCAATTCATGTTGTTCCAACAGTATAATCAGTTCATGTTGTTCCAACAGTATAATCAGTTCATGTTGTTCCAACAGTATAATCAGTTCATGTTGTTCCAACAGTATAATCAATTCATGTTGTTCCAACAGTATAATCAATTCATGTTGTTCCAACAGTATAATCAATTCATGTTGTTCCAACAGTATAATCAATTCATGTTGTTCCAACAGTATAATCAATTCATGTTGTTCCAACAGTATAATCAATTCATGTTGTTCCAACAGTATAATCAATTCATGTTGTTCCAACACTATAATCAGTTCATGTTGTTCCAACACTATAATCAGTTCATGTTGTTCCAGCAGTATAATCAATTCATGTTGTTCCAACAGTATAATCAGTTCATGTTGTTCCAACAGTATAATCCATTCATGTTGTTCCAACAGTATAATCCATTCATGTTGTTCCAACAGTATAATCAATTCATGTTGTTCCAACAGTATAATCAGTTCATGTTGTTCCAACACTATAATCAGTTCATGTTGTTCCAGCAGTATAATCAATTCATGTTGTTCCAGCAGTATAATCAATTCATGTTGTTCCAACAGTATAATCAGTTCATGTTGTTCCAACAGTATAATCAATTCATGTTGTTCCAACAGTATAATCAGTTCATGTTGTTCCAACAGTATAATCAATTCATGTTGTTCCAACAGTATAATCAATTCATGTTGTTCCAACAGTATAATCAGTTCATGTTGTTCCAACAGTATAATCAGTTCATGTTGTTCCAACAGTAATCAATTCATGTTGTTCCAACACTATAATCAATTCATGTTGTTCCAACAGTGTAATCAGATCATGGCAAAATTATGACAGTCAAACAATCAAAGTTTTGAGAGAACGAAATAGATAGAGAGAAGCAAACAAAAACGGCGAAGAAACATTCTGATGAGTGTAAGTCTGCCAATGAGCAATCATGTTTAACCGTTCTCAGTGACCCCAGTCCAACAGATTCTGTGTCTGGGCATTATAGCAGTAATTCGTCAAAGATCGGAGAAACCCAATGAGTTACTGACTGATATTGACCAAGAAGAATTGCTTAGATCAAATCGAAATAAGCCATCGATACTCTGTCGTGGATTTTATAGCATTACTCTTCAGAAGTGAATGCTCTGTCGTGACTTCTCTAGCATTACTCTTCAGCAGTGAATGCTCTGTCGTGGCTTCTCTAGCATTACTCTTCAGCAGTGAATGCTTTGGAAGTTGTGATTGTCAGGCTGCATCTGATGCTTCTTCACATCCAGCAAACTTGCTGCTATTTAAATTCATCATTTCAGTTGTTCTTCGTCAGTTCGCCCGTGGCTGTATTAGGCTTGGAAGCATTCGTCTTCAAACAGAGAACTGCGACCTTGTTAAGGCATTCATAGTGTGAACATTAGAGATAATATGGAGGACAGGTTTTGTATTTTTGGGGAAGGGTTTTGGCAATTAAGGAAAATCAGATTCCTGAATCCAACCCACGAGCTGCCAACAGACAGCGTCACATGGCGAATTCTCCGACTGAAACTGGTTTAAGAGTATTTCAGGGTAAATTTTTGTCATTCCTTTGTCATGCTATGTCTCACCTGACATACGGGTTTCCACAAGCTATTCAGTCTTGGGGGGGGGGGGTACTTGGTCTTCTGTTATCTAGAGAAATGTACAGGAATAAACATGCGCGAGACTTGTCGTTCCTTATGATTTGGAGCAAGAAACAGTAAGATGGATTGTGAAATATAGAAATGCTGGAACACTGGACTGGGAACTGACTCCTTGAGAAGAGCACTATTGTTCTTCGAAGCATATCTACACTATATACCAGTTAACCTTACGACTCACAATTCAGAGAGAGAGAGTCTTGCTCCGGTGAGAAATCATTTTAAAAGTTAAGAAGATTGACAACATGGTGTCGAAGCACAGTAACGGAAGTTAGATTGCGTGGTCTTGCTATGCAAGGTGAAGATAACGAACAGTGATCAATCTCATAATTCCTATAAGCAATACAAAATAGACAGTCGGGCAAACACGGACCCCTGGACACACCAGAGGTGGGATCAGGTGCCTAGGAGGAGTAAGCATGCCTCGGTCTTTCACTTAACGACAGAACTTCATCTCTGTTATGAATTTTGTCGAAGATTACGCCAAACGATGGGCTAAATATGAAAAAGAAGAACTTTATACCTTGTCAGAATGGAATAAAAGTACACGTATAGGCCTATAAGAGGAATATTAAAATCCCGTATTAGAAAAGTACGTACCATCTATCCTTCTGTGTTTAGTAAACCAGAAGTGATAAAAGAATTAGATAGGTTATATGAGGAATATGTTTTGGTTCCAGCTGACAAAGCTTGTAACAACATTGTCTTTGTTTGTAAGGCTCATTATTACAACTGTATTTTACACTAAATTGACATTAATTCCTCTCTTGGTGATCATACTTGTACTCCAACTGCCCTTTCAAAAGATGAAATTCTTCAAAACCATGCTTCAGTTTTAGACACATATAATATCCCAGTCAATAGGATGGATGAATATGAATTATCGTACCTATACTGGATTCCTAAACTTCACAAAACCCTTACCAAGGAAGATACATTGCTGGATCGAGTTAAATGTTCTACCAAGCCCCTATCTTTGCTCCTCACGAAAATATTAACAGCTTTAAAGGTGAAACTACAAACGTACTGTGCCAAAGCATAAGCAAGAAGTGGTGTAAATCATATGTGGATTCTAAAAAATTCTAAAGCACTTTTTGTAAATTTGAAATCATAAAACCTTTCTCAAATCAACAACATCAAAACATGACTTTTCAACACTTTACACGACCATTCCTCACGATAAATTAAAGACTAGACTTTTTGACATCATAGACAGTTGCTCCTTTAACAAAAATGGTAAAAAGAAATATTCGTATCTAGTGATCAGTCATCCAAAATATACTTTGATATTCCACGAACAAGTACTGTAAAGTTGAATTAAAACATGCTGGAGTTTGTCATTGATAATATCTTCGTAGTTTTTTGGTGATCAGGTCTTCCAACAGTCGGTTGCGATTCCCATGGGCACGAATTGTGCTTCTTTGTTAGCTGACAGGTTTTTATATTCTTATGAAGCAGAGTTTATTCAAAAGCTTCTACACGAGGAGAAAAAATATCTTGCTGTGGCCTTTAACTCGACATTTAGTTATATCGACGACATTTTATCCATTAACAATAATCATTTTCATTCATACGTCGATTCGATATATCCCTGTGAACTCGAAATAAAAGACAACACAGAGTCGTCCACTTCTGCTTCATTTTTTATATTTCATTGAAAGTAGATATCAACGGCAAACTACCAACTCAACTTTATGACAAACGGAATCATTTCAGCTTCTCCATCGTCAACTTCCAATATTTATGTAGCAATATTCCATTATCACCTGCATGTGGTGTTTATATTTCACAACCGATTCGATACGCAAGAGCTTGTTCTGCGTATGATATTTTTCTAAAAATCGAAGCAGGCTACTGACAAACAAGTTGATGTTACAGGGCTTTTAACACTCTCGTTTAAAGTCAGCATTTTGCAAATTCTGTGGTCGTTATAATGATCTAGTTTGCCCATATAACCAATCATTGGTTCAAATGCTGTTTGACCTGTTTCAGACAGATTGTTAAGCCGTTCTTGACACACTGCTTTTGACTATGGATTACTCTGTTTAACTGATCAAGACATAGGGCTCAAAAGCCGGGTGTGACCGGTCGACAGGGAAATCTTACTCATCCTAGACACCTGATCCCATTTCTTTGTTGTATTCCTTGTGGGAATTATGAGATCATCACTGTTCCTTATCAACGCCTTTCATGCTACACATCCAATGAAATGGTGCATGTCAGGAAACACAGAAATAGGCTTAAAGTTTGTTTTTCAAGTTTCAGTGTATACATGTAGATAATTTCATCTGTAAGTCTCTCTAATAACTATGTCCAATTGGTAATTTTACATCGCTCGAAAAGAGTATTTCGTGTTTTGAAAATCCCAAATTTGTGTTTATCTACCTGGAAAATTATTGTCCCAAAACCTTCAAACCGGGTGTTTCTCCCCCGGGGCTTCAACCAGGGCTTTGCCGAGGAGCCACTGAGGGTTTCTACCGGTAGTTACGACCATGCATGCATATCATCACGTATAGAAGCAATGATTAATGAATTCATATAAATATTGCTTTAAAACC